>NW_028301715.1:6363636-6666666 GCF_037042655.1 Diuraphis noxia | reverse complement strand
AACAGATATTTGTGTATATACATACAAATGATTTTTTTGCACAAATCTTAATTTTTAAATTACTTAACCAAATTTACCCACCTACTTCTTAGTTTGAAATAAATTACCGATAAAATTCAATGTTATATTAATTATTTTCAAAAACAGTTGTTATAGACACAGTTATTTAAATTTTAAACAATAATACAATGATTTAATATACCTATACTTCATTATATTAGTTTTTATTTTGTCAATTAATTTTACTGTTTCACAACACTCATTATTTTATTTACTGTAAGATTGTTAGTTGGACATAGTTCAACGCACAAATATTTTTAACTGTCTTTGTTTTGTTTTTTTTTTTTTTGCATGGTTATTAGTTATAATACTAAACTAAGAAGGTATTATCAAAAACTTATAAGAAAAAACAGCTTTATATATTTTCGTTGAAAATTATACGTATACTTTAATTAAATTCATAACTTTAAAATAGTTCTTATAAAAACGTAATTTATTCGGTTTTACTTTTATTATTATAGCGTTTAATTTCATTTTAAATATGCGAATAAACTTTATGAAGATGTTTAATAATATTATAGTATATATTATTATCATATCATAATGATAATATAATATGTATGTATCGTAACTAAAACTTGTCTTATTTTTACAGTATTTAAAACCATAATGATATAAATTAATATATGTGTAGTAGTTATTTATTATGGTTTTTTTTTTTATTATTATTATTGATCTGAAATATACATCGACAACTAGGCTATTAATACACGAATTTTTGATTACATTGTTAGTATTTTAGTATTTACATGATTACATTAAATTAATTTTTACAATTCTGTTTTTTTTTTAAGAATAAGATTAAGCTTTTAACGTCCTGTGGGTTTGGTCCTAGTGGTTGAAAAATTTGTTCTAGCTGAGATGTGGTCAGTGGCGGCGCTAGGCGTGGGCGGTGTGGGCCATTGCCCACGGCCTCACACCTCAAAGGGCCTCGCGTTCCATAGGGCTTTATAATTAACCATAGAGAAATATGACAGAAGTTAAAAAAATTTTTAAAAGGGCCTCTTTAAGTCTACTTCGCCCACATGTAACTTTTACCTCGCCACGCCACTGGATGTGGTATTGATTTCGATACTGGTTTTATTATGTTTTATTTAGAGTCAATACTGGTTTTTTAGACAATCATATTTCAATAATTTGAACAAATAAAATGAACCCAGTATTATATAAGCAGTGATTTAAGGTAGCGCGTGTAGTTCAGAGTTAACTTCATTTTTAAGCACGATTAAAATACATTACCGAACATTTGCAAGACTCAAACCAACATAAAAACATTTTTTTCATAGTACACTTTTTATAGTTTGGAAAGACATTATAATTATTATTATAAAATATTATCCTTTTATCTTTACGGATTGAACACATTTTTACTAAAATTCGAAAATGCGGGTCCTGCGACGGCCTCCATAACAATATAAAGTTCAATCTTCGAAAGGCCACTATTTGTATAATGTACCTGATCCTACAACTATGCGACGGTCGGGTGTAGTTAAGTTTGTACTATATAAAGTATACACATATATACTCACCATGGTATATAAATACCTATATTAAAGTATTTACACACAGCATACCAAAATTATGTTATTATACCTTTCACATTATTTGTTTATAATAGTATGTGTGTATTGCAGTAAAATATTATTAATATTTGCACTACAACGTAAAATGTTATGAAAAATAAATATTTATCACGAATATCAAGTGATTGTACAACAGTAGCGGATTTAGCGTCAGGCAAAGTAGGCAGTTGCCTAGGGCGGCAAATTTTTAGGGGCGGCAATTTTAGGCCAATATTTTATTGAAAATACACTCTAGGTTTCTTTTTGATTTTCTTATGTACGGTGATTACTTTGAAGGATGGAAAATGAAAATGTTTAATATTTGTATAACATAATATTCTTGTTAATATAATTTCTTCATTATTTTATAATACTAATACATAACAATAAACGTCCAAGTAAATAATCGAACGACTGCCGGAACGTATATTATCTAAATACTAACCATAGATTACATATTTCGTTATTTTGTTTTTTTACTATGTCGTAATGGGGCTGCAAAAAAAAATTTGTCTAGGGGCGGCAATTGTGTAAATCCGTCTCTGAGGTACAACTTCGTATTCTTTGTGGATTTATAAAACGCTTATACTAACTATGATTAAGAGTATACCTATATGCGTCTTGATTAATAAACGCATTTACCTACACTAAATTCGTAAAAATATCATTTAATGTTCCAACGGGGTACGATTAACATAGTCTTGTACCTATATACCTACACGCTTTTGTCGTTTCGTATGATGGTAATTTTTATACCTGCCATAACTGCTGAGGTAATTCAACCGGCTAAGCTCTCGATTTAAACAAGTACATATTTTATGACGTTGTGCTTTATAAAATATGTCTTCTTTAATCTTTCGAGTTTACCGAGAACGATATTGTTGTAATGTTTTGTTAATGAGTTTGTACTTTTGATGTTGATCGGTGATCAGGCAAACTCCGGGATCTCATATATGATCTTCAGTTAAATGAAGCAGGAAGTTATGATATAAATAATAGGCGCACGCATTACGATATTACATTTAAAGTTAATGAACTACACTACTACACCATATGCTATAGGTACACCACTCTTGAACTTTATTACAAAACTAAAAGGAAATCAGATAAAACAATTCACCCGCGAATTATCGAGAACATATTATACGACAAAGAAAACGTTGTTCTTATGAATATTTGGTGTAATCTCATCATATAAAGTTAAGTATACTCAGAAGTTTACATTCGGTGTTCTTATTTATTTAGTGACAGAAAAAAAAATGTACATTAGTTTTTGGCACTTCTTTATAGTATATTAACCACAATTTTCATTGTGCTTTTTTTTAATGTTACGCTTATTTCGTCTGTTCACATACCTATAATTTATTTGAGCTAGATTAGTGTGCCTAGCTATTGTTTATATGTTAGGTACTGTCAATGTCCGCAATTGATGAATGCTGACAGTCACCAGGCGAATGTTAACATACACCTAATAAATTGGTGAATGTTGAACAATTTGAAATAATACAGAGATTTACTAGTGGATGTTGACATTTACGTTAGGATTTTGGTCAATGTTGACATAGGTAGGTAGTACTGGTAGTAGGTACGTATTCGCACATATAATATTATAGTATTATAGTAGGTACTATTGTTGAATATATCATATAATATCATAAAATAGAAACAACATATTATGTTTTATTAAATCAAATAATAATAATAATAATAATTTTTTTTTTTTTTTTGTAAGGAGAACCCGCGGCAACATAGGCCATTGGGTGTGTGGTAGTACGGTAGGGGTTATTTTTATATATTTGTTTGTAGGTTTTTAAGTGGATAGGGTTGTAACACGTGTTTGTGTATGTGTGGCAAGGATATTTTGCTGAAAATCCCGGGTGGTCACCCATCCGGGAGCTAACAACTGCGGCCGGTACGTACGCTCGGTACGTTTCCACAGATTGAGCGTACGACCGCGCCTCACCAAGCCACAATAATTATTATTATAAGGAATTTAAATTATGATTATTTTATATTATTACTTATATAACAGCATGACAAACTGTCATGACAATTGTACTTTATAAAATGGCAACATTTCTACAGCTGCCCTTTTTTGTAGATATAATTGTTTATTCAGATGAAATAAGAGTAGTTGGTACAGGTAAAAAACATTTGATCAAAATTATCAATTTGTACAATATCTAATACTGCAGCATATAGGTACTAGATAGTATATGATACTATTTTTTTAATTTTTAAACTTCCGTTATTCCTAAATAAGATTAAATAATATCGACATTCACCAATATCGTTGTATAAATGTCGACATTCACTAGTGAACGTTTACTAAAATCACAAATGTTATCAATAAGCAAACATTCACTAATGATTTTGGTGCACGACGACGTTAACCGGTGACTGTCAGCATTCACCAACCGCGGACATTCACAATAACATATACATATTATGATTGCCCTAATCGTACGTATTATTATGCATTAAATCCTTTTAACAATTTACCTTGTAAACAAGAGATAACCTTAAGATGAGAGATGTACAGAAATTCAGTAGGGTAATACATGTAGGTAGGTACTAATAATCGAATCTACCAACATTTTTTATTAGTAATTATAAATATCGGAGAATAAATCATTGAAGCGTCCATAAAATGATCATGAGCTGAGATTGTGTTTAACGCAAAAAATTTCAAGATTTCGTCAAATACCTTTATAAAAAGCGTTATATGAAGCTTTTAGAGCTTTTTAAATGTTCCAAAAAGTGTTAATCGAAAACAACCGCGCAAAAAAAAACTTGATTGTAAAATCAATACCTATACTTCTCCCTCTCTGATAAACATTTAAAATAACTAATAAGTAACCATTATGTTGAAAATAATCTGCTACAGTTATTACAAAAATATGCATTCTAAACCAACACAATTGGTACTTGTACTACATTTACCTAAAAACTATCTAAACCAAAGTAATTCTTATTTATTTTTATATTAAAACGTTAATACAACTTTATCTGCAATTTCTTCATTTATGATTATTATTAGAATTTTTAGCTGTTAACTGTTAAAGGGTCGACGAAGCAATTATTTAAAAATAGTTCAAATCGAGCAGTTTATGTGTTTATCTAAATATAAAGCCAGTTTACTAGTGTAGTAGTGTGGTAGGTACTTACTAAGTAATATATATATATATGCTTATACCTACCGCGTCTAACCTTATGATGAGTTAAGACGGATTGCCCATTAAATGAAGTTGTGTGGTATTTTATTTGTTATTTAACAAAAGTAAAAATAATTATTAAAAATTGTAATTATTATAAGACTTTGTTCTAAATGAATAGTGATAACAAATTATTGTCTTTAAAATTTAAATATATTCCAATATACTTAATAGACTCAAATTCTGTTAAAATAATTTTTACCCTCAACCTTTATTATATTCATAAAATGTTGTACAGTAATGCGAATTTTAAAACTTAATTTATTGAACATTAAATTTAATTTTCGTAATTATTATAATTTTACAACAGCTTATTATGGACAGTGGAAATTACAAATTATATTAAATATCATGATCATGAATTCATAATGTTTGGATTTATTCAGATACGACTCATTTATAATTAGACAAAATATTATGTTCGTTTTAAGCATTAAATGAAAGACACGCTTAAATAAGAGTAATTAATTAATGTAATGTTGGAAGTAATGCTGTTAAAACCAGTGAGCTTATATGCTAATTAAATAATATGATTAATAAACGACGCGTTCACATAATAAACTTATTGCAAATATACTTTATTGAAGTCATTAATTGAGAGGTATTTTTAAGATTTCTATTTACCTGCTCATATAAGTTTATTTCATAATATTATTCTCAAATAAAAAAAAGGTTAAATATTATTTTGTTTTATAAATATAAATATATGTTATATTATATATTTTTAGTATTTACATAATAATCAATGGCCTTATAATATTGCCGCACAATATAATTTATGGTGACTTTTAATTGATTTAAAATATATATGCATGTTTGAAAGTATCGAGATAAATGATTGTTGCCGTTCTTAGTTTTTTGTAATATTTTAAATTGATAAATTTGTGCCCATTCAACTATGTCCACCCGAGTAAAAAATTATGATGTGATTAATATCTAAAGTATAATCATTTATGCTTTTATGTTATGAAAAATTTATGTTGTATGAAATTTCTGTTTTTACACATTTTTTTCTAGATCTTGTAAATCAGATTCGACAGCCAAATCCATTCCGAGATTTCCGTCAAATCGCAAGAGTTCTAAATGGCAACGAACACTTGGGGCTCAGTCAATACTGCAAGATGAAATACAAAGTCCTGTTGAAGATTCTGAGGTAATACTATTTTTTCGTTTTGCATAGATTTTATAACATAAGTTTGAGTTGATTGAAACGTTATCTTAATTATTAATGAAAAATCATACATTATATTACCTATTTATTATTTGTGTACTTAAAAATATTTAAAAAACAACAAACGGTTTTATGATAAGAGATCTTATAAATCTAATCTAATAAAAATTTTTTAGATGAGTTATGACAGATTATCGCCCAATTACGGTGACTTTCCTCAACCTCATCCGTTACCTATGCCCGAATACGGAGGATATTTTGCTCCTTTAAAAGAATATCTACCGACTAATATTCCGTCGAGCAGTGGTTTTCACAGGTAAGACAAATTATAATTTCATTTCATCTTTAAAATTTGAAGAAAAAACATAAAATCTAAGGTTTGCGATAAATGTAAAAGATTTACATATTATGAGTGTTGGTTGTTGTGGGTATCAGTCGTAACCTATAGGTGAGCTCAACATGCTGAAAAAATTAAATTTTGGAGGTGGTTTCTATAGTTGGGGTTCTGTTATCTTATAAATCGTTGAAAACTAAAAAAATAAAATAAATACAAAATTGATTGTCATTTTTTTGTAAGTCAAAAAATATTATTTACATGGATTTTAAACTACTTTTTTAAAAATTTATATTACATTTAAACAAAAGTCACATTTGACTCAAAAAATTAATTAAATAACAAGATAGATAAGGATGTAGCATTACTATATTTATTTATTTTTCATTTTTTATATTTATATTAATAAACAATGTTAATAATAGGATTTTAAACTTATTACCACCATAACGTATATTATTTGCACACAAAAATATATTTTTAAAATATTTAGACTTATTTTAAGCGTGATGTATTCAATACCATTCAAATGTATCTTGTGTTATTTTACGTAATTTTTTTTTACACGTCAATATTATGATTTGGTTTTCCACTATCACTGATACTAAATTAATAGATAATGACGACGAGTATTAGTATTAATCAACGTTGTTGACTTGAAGGTAAGTAATTATATCAACCTAAATTAATTATACCCACCACGGGTGCCCGGTCCCACCGTGTAATTATCAATATACAAGTATAAAATATTCTTTGATAATATATAAAATAAGCTGACCATCCACGTTCACAGTCATCATTCGTAATAAATTATTTTTCATTGAAATCAAACATTATACATTTTTCTATGCCAAAAAAACACTTTATACTTTTACTTTATGGCAGAACGGTTTTCCTTGTTCTTTGTGTACCTATATTAATTAATTTGGTTCTCTTCAAATACTTTAAATAGCGTATACGTATTTAAGATTGACAATTTCAATGATATAATTGAATTTACTTATTTCGAAATTGTTGTAATGATAGGTTATGGACAGCTTACATTTTCAATAATTTAAAAAAAAAATCAAATTGTTTTTATTTTTATTTAAAATAAAATATTAAAATATTAAAACCCCCGCAAAACATTAAATTCCATTTTAACATTGACGTTTTAAAATTAAAAATTTTAATTAACATCGAAAACGTTTATTTTAATTATTTAATAGGGGATAAAAATCCTTTGGGTTTTAAATTATGAAGTAATCATTATGCAGTATGCGTATGTCCTACGTCAATTGCTAAGTAAATTCTGCTTTGTATAGATTGTCAACTTAATTTTAGACTCTGAACGAAGTGAAGAATGTATTATTCATTAAAACTGAAATTTATTTAAATTAATTAGATTAGATACTTCAGTCTTCGATTAATTATAAATTAAAATAGTAATTAAATATGTAGTTATTATAGATTCTTCACTAAAAAAAATTGATAAAATTTAAAAATATTGTATGTTTAAAATATGTTAGTTTCTGAAAAATATTTATTTGTATTTTTCTATAAAATTACATAAATAGTATTGTTAAAGAGTCATTTTTTATTTTTATTTTTTTTTGTATTAGTTTTATGACATGTACAAAAAATTTTGTTTTCAACATTTTCTATTGTTAAAAAAAAATAATTTTCTATTCATAAAACAGCATACATAATATTATAGGCACTAAGACATACTTAACTTGACGTTATTCTCGTAATTTGTTAATTTTTTTTAATGAACATTATTTAAACAATAAATGCAATGTTATCAATATTTATTTATTGATCTTTAAACATTTTCATCGGATTTTCACGTCAGTTTAAATATTTTCTACCTGTAATGTTTTTTAGATGCAACATTGCTGTCATGTTACTAAAAGATTTACCATCCGACTCGCTTGACATAGACTGGTCCATTCATATGCCTTTGATGCTGCACATCGCATTATTAGGCATGGATCATAGTCGTCCATTAGTACACCAACATTGCAAACAATTGTTGCTGAACTTGTTACTAGTCTTGGCTAACAACTCAGACCAACTGACAATCGCTCAAGTTCTTTTGAACCGTGGTACAATTCACCTCAGTCTTGGATTGCCAACGCCACCAGTACCTGTCACCCAACATAATTTTACAGGTAAATGTGCTGAATTCATAATAGTTATAGACACGATTCCTGTTTATTTGGCTAATGTTACTTTGATAAAAAAAAAAAATACGACACTGCAGTTTGTTGTTCTGATAACGAACTAATGATAAACAGAGTGTTCACACTGAAAAGTACCTCCAAATATGTCATTCGTACAACCTTAGCTCGAAACGGGTTAAAAGAACATCTAAGTTTATACACGTTTTGAGATACACGACTTGCTATTTATTTTTAAATAGCAGTGCACATTTTTTATCTACAGATTTGGAAAGAAATTTTTTGTGTGTGTCTGTGTACAGCATAACTAATCGAAATAATGCTTCAATTTCAAACATTGGGGGTGGTTTTCGATGTAAAAGTGAATATCTTGGTGCATTTTTTTTTTTTTTTTAGATATTTATAGACAACTGAAATTTTCAATTTTTCTGAAACTTTTTTTGAAGTGCATACATTTTTTTGGCCCTATCAAAAAACTTGAAAATTTAATACAATGTTCCTCATAAGTTATTCTTATAGTGATTAAAAAATTTTAAGAATAAATAGGCACAATTTTTTTTTATAAGCATTTATAGTTCAAATTTTTATGAAATCTATGGAAAACGTGAAAATTTGCAAGTAATTTTGAAGTTGAAAAATCATAAAATTTTTTGTGTTTATAACTAAAGATTAAAAATACAACACTAAGTTTTCCGTTAGTTTTTCTTCAAGTAGCTATAAAGAAAACTCGAAGCATCATTATAGGAAAAACTTTAAGTGCGTTTGAATTTAAAATTTTTATGAAATCACGTAACGATAACGATTTATCCTCAAACCAGGTATATGTATATCTATGATATTATAAGGTATTATGAATTATGATAACTACATGCAATGTTTTTGGAAAAATTGATTAACCATGCCTTATGCTAACGCGTCCTAAATGAAAAATAAAATATTTATTTCAAAATAGAATATATCCTATAGACTGACAAATCATCTCCGTTCAGAATCGTTTTTCGTATACAATGATACCTATCATTGCATTCAAATCTAACCTACCCTAGTCAGAGGTCCACCCCATCACCTAATGTACAGCAGAGCAACATCCACTTACCCGCTCTTTTTAATTTGAAAATGAACAGAGTTGGAGTAAATTAGAATGTACAAAACATTTGTTGTTTTTAGCTATATTTTATCTATATGCGTTCATTTTATACTTGAAAATCTAAATATTCCCATAACGTTAAATGATTATTTGTACACAGAGTAGGTAAACATCAATGCTTAATTAATGATTAGATCTTAATAAATAATTTTGCGCGTTCGTAAAGGGTTAAAATGTTGACGTTTTCACAAAATGCATTTTTCGATACTCTGTGTACGCTCCCGAATACCTCATTTCGATCTGAAGTCTCAAAGTTGAAATATTTAGTGGAATCACGTCTCGTAAACACACTGCAGTATATCTTTACAAGTTCTTCGATTTTTGACTTCAGTACCTCGTTCGATCAGAAAGTGAATCTGGTTGGTATTTTATGGAGTCAAAAGTAAAAAATTCTAAATAATCGGAATAAACAAACTAAAAATTAAGGAAAAACGGAAAATTTTACGCACAATCAGTTTTCGACAAAATCGATTTTGGTTTTTGATGTAACTTAAAACGAATTACCATAGATACATGAAATTGTTACACAAAATGTTTATATAAGTATATATTCTATTCGCCATGCAATTTTCAAAAATGTTCGACTTAAGTTGAACTATTCATTGGTATATATGCAGTTTTCGATCATTATTAGTTTTTAGATTCTGAACGAAGTGATGAATGTATTGATTTTACAATAATGTGTGTTTTTTTTGTTTTTTGTTTTTTTTTTTTTTTGTGTCTGTGTACAGCATAACTAGTCGAAATAATACTTCGATTTCAAACTTTGGGGGTGGTTTCCGATGTAAAATTGAAGATCCTTGGTGCATTATAAAGGTCAAAAGTAAACATTTTCCAACAGTTTTCAAAAAAATCGAGAAAACCAAAAAAAAAAATGACAGAAAAACGGGAATTTTTACGCAAAACCCGTTTTCGACCAATTCGATATTTTTATATGGTTGTTATTCAAAAACTAATCACTGTAAATACTTAACTGGGCCCACCATACTCATAACATCAAAATTAAACTAAACACTCGTCTTCGTTCCCTTAAATTCTTCTTTAACGCAAAATCAAAACTTACACTTCACACTAAACTAAACCTATATAAAACCCTCCTTAAACCCATTTGGATGTATGGAATCCAAATATGGGGCTCTGCAAAAAAGTCACATATAAATAAAATTCAAATAACCCAAAATAAGTTATTTCGTTTAATAACAAAGGCTCCTTTCTATGTATCCAATCAAACTTTACACTCAGACCTAAAAATGAACACAGTGTTAGAAACCGCTACCAAGTCTTACTCTCGTTACTACAACTCTCTCTTCGACCACCCTAACATCCTAGCTAAAAATTTAACCAATCCAATGCCTGGCAACCCTCCCAAAAGATTGAAAAGAAAGTGGTGCCGCGACCTACTTTTATAATTTAACCTTACGACTCTGACCTGGAGTGTCACCAGTGGGTGGCTTCTCCTTCATATTTTTCTGGCTGTAATCTTAATTTGTTAACACTTAAGCTTATTATACATAACTTGTATAGATTGTTTAACTCAAATAAAAAAAAAAAAAAAAAATTTGTAGACAACTGAAATTTTCAATTTTTCTGAAAAAATTTTTTGAAGGGTTGATAAAATTTTTTGGCCCTATCAAAATACTTGAAAATTGAATACAAAGTTCCCCATAAGTTATTCTTATAGTAATTAAAAAATTATAAAAATACATAGGCACAATTTTTTTTTATTAACATTTGAAGTTCAAATATTGACAAAAATTCGTTAAAACCATGAATATTTTTTTTGTGTCTGTCATCTCGTTTTGGGACAGTAAAAGTGCTTAGATTTTTTATTTTAGTACCTTATTCGATAAGAAAGCGAATCTAGTTGGCACTTTGGTGGTCAAAAGTAAAATATTCTTATATTTTTTTCAAAATAATCGGGATAAACAAACTAAAAATTAAGGGAAAAACGGGAAATTTTACGCACAATAAGTTTTCGACAAAATCGATTTTGATTATTGATGTAACTTTAAAACAAATTACCATTGATACATGCAATTTTCACCGAATGTTTTTATAAGTATATTCTAATGGCCATGAAATTTTCAAAAATGTTTGACTTATGTTGTACTATTCATAGGTATATGCAATTTTCGATCATTATTAGTTTTTTTTTAAATTAATATCGATAAAAATGTATTTGTTTGGTAGAAAAGCTTGAAAAATTAATACAAGGTTCCTAACATATTGTAACAACAGCAGTTGAAAAATAAAATAAATTCATGCGCACATTTTTTTTTTTTTATAAGCATTCAAAGTTTGAATTTTGGCAAAATATATAAAAATCACAAAAATTCGCAAATTATTTTAAGCTAGAAATTCATAAAAAATTTTCTTTTTAAATCTTAGATAGAACATTTAATACAAGATTCCTTACAAGTTTGTCAATCTTTATCACAAAAAAAATGTTCACCAGATATTCAAATTACATTTTTATGAGCGTTTGAAATTTAAATTTTTACAACATTGGATTTTCACTAGATTTCACATTTAGCGATTTAAGATTTTCTTATTTCGATGCAACTGTAAAACAAATGACCGCAGATACTTGAAATTTTCACTGAATGTTTATATAGACATTTTCTATATTAGTTAAAATTTTAAAAATGTTTTGATTTGTATTGAGCTGTTTACTGACATTTTAATTTTTCAACTTTTTAAATTTTTTTTTTCTATAAATATCGATAAAAATTTATTTGTTGGGTAGAAAAGCTTGAAAATTTAATATAATGCTTCTAACACATAGTAACAATATCCGTTGAAAAATAAAATAAATTCATGGCCACAATTTTTTCTCATAAGCATTTAAAGTTAAAATTTTGCCTAATATGTAAAATTACGGCAATGTTCAAACTGTCTTAGATAGAAATTCATAAAAGTTTTTATTTTTATATCTGAGACTTGAAAATTAAATACAAGGCTCTTAACATATTTTTGCAATAGCAGTTGAAAAATAAAATAAATATTTAATTACAATTTTTTTTTACAAGCATTCAAATTTTAATTTTGACAACATACGTAAAAATCATAAAAATTCGCAAATTTTATTATTTTAAGCTAAAAATTCATAAAAATGTTTCTTTTTAAACCTAAGATTTGAAAATGTTTAATAATCTATAATATATCCTTGACAGATAAACCGTCTCTGCTCAGTATCGTTTTTCGTGTACAATGATATAATATCATTGGATTCAAATTTAATTCCATCCATTACAGTAACCCACTTGTAAGTAACCTACTGTACAGCAGAGTGACATCCACGACTTATCCGCTTTTTTTTTGTACTGTGAATTTATGTTGTATTTTTTTATTATTCTAAAGTTGTATAACACAAATAAATTAAAAAATTCTAATATGCCCTACAAATCACGACTGCCATTTTTTGACCCTGTAAATTTAATTACATAACTTGGATGCGTAATGGTAATATATTTGCTAACAAAGTAAGATTGATATAAGAAACTGTGTGTGTATTTAATACTTCCCCTGGTATAGGTATCGTAATATTCTTACGTTCATAATATTATGTTTTATGAAACTTTTTATTTCGCTTTTACACTTAAAAGTTTCGTAATAGATTTGGCACTTACTTTCCTTACAATATATCTAAGTGGGTTTTTTTTTAAATAATAATTCTGACTTAAACTTGAGACTTACTTTGTTATAATAATTCATATAATTTCTTTTGTTTAATTTTGAGAACAAGAATTGAAATTGATTCATAATTGTATCATAAATAATATGTCTTCATCGACAGAAATTAAAAAATATATTCCTTTATAGCTTTGTTTTCTATATTTAAATTAATCTAAATAATTAAATGTTGATACAACTATAATAGTATAATATGTTATATTGCTTTTAAAAACGTTTCAATCGATTTTGGTAATATATTTTTTTAAAGTTATCAATTACAAAAAAAAATACTAACGTCCTTATGAATATGATTTATTTCTGGAATACTATAATTTAAACATTTGGAAATTAAAAGTATTAATTAAAATTAGTAGATACCTAGGTATATTTACTACTAAGACTTTGGTTAAAGTATAAATTACATTTCTTTTATTAATCATTCGATAAAATAGCTAATTTATTATCAACGTGGAGATTATTGATTAACCCGTATAAGTAGCCGTGTTCAACAAAATAATTAATAATTAATTGTTTAGGTACTGATATCGTTGACAAGTCTAAATTTATAAAATATCGCTTATTATAATTTTATTCTTGTTGCCAAATGTGTATCTTATTTTGCTACTTAATTTAAATGTTTATTTGTAAATTAAAACGTGCTTGTCATCGATATCGATTATGGTAAATTATTAGTTTTATTTGTTATCATCCATATGTTTTTGGAAATTACGAAACTTTAATAAAAAAAACACCAACCTAAAAAAACTAATTATCAATATATATTTATGTATAAATATAATATACAATACATAATCTTAATGTAATTATTAATTACTTTTCATTACTTTATGATCTTCATTTTATTAATATAACATATTAAAAATTTATTGTATTGCTGTAGCTTAACATTTTATTATACCGAACATTATAGACGGATAAATATAGAATGGTAGTTATTAAAATTTTATTTGGATTTGGCATATAACACTTATGTTTAATATGTGCTATAAATCTGGTAGGAAATTAAATCTTAATGTACGATGTACGATAATGTATTGTAATAACTTAATGCTGCTCGATATAATAGTTTTAATATTCAAATAATCCTTCACTCAGTGCAAATTATTTAAAAAATATTTTGCATAAGATGATTTGCTTTTATAGTATTGATTTGTTATTAAGCTTCTATCTAAATAAACTACTTATAACAAAACGAAATTAATGTTACAGAAGCCGACGAATCGTTTGACAGTTATTTGCAAACACCTATTGGGACCAGTTACTCACAATCCACTAGTCTGGTTGTCCTGCCTTCTCCTTGTGGTAAGTGTACAGTATAATTTTAAGTTTCCTATATTCAGTCTATCATACGCCAGTATAATAACGGCCGCCCAACCAATATCCAGTATTAAAGATTCAACGTCAAACATTTAAAATCAACTCAAAACATTATTAAATCCATTAATCTCTCTAAAACCGTAATTTGAAGCTAACTCAAAACCATATTCCCATAAAATTCATTATTTCTAACTTTAAATATCTTATCCACAAGCCTCATTAAAATTATCTACAATCCCCATATTATATTAGATAAAAACCGAAAAACATTAACTAACCGTAATGAAATTGTAATCTAAAACTTGCATTACTTGCAATACCATACACTATATGCAGAAACATTTTAATTTCAATAAATAAATAAAAAAGTTTTCTATGTGTCATCGTACAAAACATTATTTTTAGAAGATGATGCTTCGACAGTGATATTGGGAATGGATCAACTAAATCCCCCGACCCCGAATGTGACCATTAAAGAAATCGTCAAGTCTCTGATCGATTTTATTTCCTCTAGGTAAGACATTACATTTTTTTTCTGGTTGATTCGACCTGTATCAACTCTTTTTAATTATTAATTATTATTAACTGGTTATCGGCGTGTTTAGGGGAGATCAACCGCTCTGGCATTATGAAGATATAACGGCCAAAGTGTGGTCCATTCGCAGTGGTGAACAATTGGACGTTTTTCTTCAGCACATTCTCAGAGTGTTCCACGAATTTCTTCCGCATGCTTTGATAAGCGAACGATGGGCACAAACAGCGATTCAGTTGGGACTTTCTTGTTCGTCGAGACATTACGCTGGACGGTCATTACAGGTATACAGGAACTTTTATTTGAAACACACTAACCAATTTCGAACCATTTTAGACTTAATAGGCAATAAATGTATGCACTTTAAATAATATGGTTCATATAGTTCATATATATTTGAAATCTCGAAAATATTATAAATGATTGTGAATTTTTTACTGTTGTTGATGTTTTTAGATACCTATCATGTTAATTCTATTAGGCGCGCGTGTAATAATGTAGTGAACTTGAAAACACCCCAACACCATAATATCATGGCCACCTCTCCACAATCATTCGATGGGTTTAAAGTAGAAGAAAAGGTGCATCCTTCCCTTGAGCTTTGGCTATGATTTCTTTTAAATACAACAATTATGCTTTAGTCTTAATTCTCATAAAATGCATATACAAGGTGTAACAGATAGAGCTGACTAAAAATAAAATAAAAAATATACTAATTAAACCTATGACAAACATTGTTAATATTATATAATGATTAAATAATTTAAGAAATATTCTCATTTCAGCAAATTCTCAAAAATCATATTTTTAAAAAAATTATTAGGTACCAAATCAATTTTATCAAAAACATATTGATATTTTAAAAAATTCTAAAAAATAAACTACTTGACTTAGATAAATCTTTTTACCATCAAAATTATTTTTATAATCAGATTCACAAATTAGCTGTTTTGAATTTGTCTAAAAAAATTTAAATCAAATTTTAAATTTTTTATTTTCATTACTAAAAAATTAACGTAAAAATTAATCAATTTTACATATAGCCCTAGCGTCTTTTAATGATAAATAAAAAAAAAGTTAAAAATATTAATTGGAACAAAAGTCAGTTCTTTCTGTTACACCTTGTATATAAAGTATTATTCCGGTTACAGATCGTCATCAAAGAATCAAATTAAATATTGATAAGTGGTAACTGTACTGTTTTAGAACTATTTTTTGATGGTTTTTCGTTTTATTACTTCTTTAAGTACCTATGAAAGTAATATTAAAGTTTAATATGATATTAATAAAATCCTGCGAGATCACGTCGCGGCAACTAAGGTGCATATCTACCACGGTCATACTGCAGTTATTGCCCACGCTACGGATTGCGCTTATGGGAATGAACGCGATTTCATTTGCCTTTTAATGCCGTTCTTTAGAATTGATCGATTTCCACATGACAGTATGGTATAGTAATATGTGTGACGTGTGTGCAGGTTCATTGTGTCTATATAAGCTTGTAAATTATAAGGAATTGTCGAGGTTATAGGACCTAGTTACAAAGGTTTTTGTTATCTGTTCAACTATTACGACCCCGCCAAAGCTCCCCAGTGAAGGGGACAGCACTTCAGGCTAAAATGGTATAAGATAACTCAATTATAGAATATATTTTAGTGTATATAGGTAGAACATTAGACCAACTTACGATAGTTTATTATATACTTATTGGCAATATTCGAGTGCAACCTTTTATAAATCGTTATTCGCCTCCGGTAAACTTAATCAAGTGTAAGAATATAATAATCAATATTTTTGTTATTTTCAGTTTATAATTAAATGTTGAGCGTACGCTAATGTATGATATATACTCAATTACAACATGGCTTTATAACAAACGTTGTTGGCGTAAACATTGTTATTAGATTCTGAGCGGACCGAAGAATGTATTGAATTTATAATGACATGTTTGTTTTATTTACACTATTTCTAGTAAATAAAAAGCTCCGAGATAGATTAAGAGAGAGATAGAGAGAGAGAGAGAGAGAGAGAGAGAGAGAGAGAGAGAGAGAGATCTTTGGTTAAAATTGATATAAGAGGAGCAGATCATTATGAGAAACTTGTTGTACTAAGTGTTTGATTCGTAATCAAAACAATTGTGTCTATCATACATAATATTATATAAATACTTGATATTTATGTTTTATATATTTTCAAGTAAGGTACCATACGTTATTTGATATTTATATACCGTCATTGTATGTATTATAATGTATTATATTGTAAATTCCAAATTAAATTATAATACACTAAGGGCTCGTATTACGATAGTTGAACTCCGATTAAACCACGGAATTCGGCCAGTAAAATCAGTGGTTCAAGCATAACCGCGGTTTAAACTATGATTGTTAAACGGGTCCTAAGTGGAATTAATTTCCGTCAGTAACATAATTATTATAAATCGAAGAGGTCAAAAATTTAAAATACCTATAAATAAGGCCAAAACATTTTTTAAATTTATGTCATGTATAAATCTAGAAAAATGATATGAGAAAATGTTTGGTGAAAATATCAAAACAAGCGATTTTCGTTTGAAGTTGAATTTTTTTTATTAAACTTAATAATCTACTTGAATGGATTGTCCATTTAAACGTTAAATTAAAACATTTTATTTTTGTTCTCCCAAAGATTTTTAGAGCTTTGCGCATTCCAATCACGAGCCGAATGCTTTCGGAGATACTGTCAAGATTAATCGAAACCGTCGCCGAACAGGGCGAAGACATGCAGGTTAGTTTTTAAATCTGTTTATATTGGTATTTATATTTATATATGTTGAAGTTTCGTGTATTTTTTTTCTATTTAATTATTAGTAAAATATTATTTACTCTTAAATTAAAAAAAAAAAATGCACCGTATTACATTTTATCGTCATACGTAATATTATATTATATCTATTTTATTCATCATCAATCGTCACTTTTTTTTTTTGTCAATCTATAGGGTTACGTGACTGAGTTGCTGTTGACCTTGGAGGCGGCCGTCGATTCGTTGGAAACGGACTTCCGACCTCTAGACATGACCAGAGACATTTTCAAATCCACCCCAAACCTGAACAACAAGGACACGAACTCGATGGTGGAAGGCGGCGGCGGGAGCGGCAGTGTTGCCACTGGAAGCAAACTGCAGCGGTTGGTTGCGCAAAGGGCTCCGGTCAACCGTCGCGCGCCGCCTACGTGCTTCAACCAGGCGTCGCACTTCCGGAGCACCAGTTATTCCGTTTCCCATTATTCTCGGAAGGCCGTGCCGTATTCGCAGTCCACGGCGGCGGGGGCCGCGTCCGAAGTGGCCGTCAAGGACGACGGTCGCGGCAGCGGGGGCAGTGCCGGCGGCAATGGTGGTGGCGGCAAGTCCAACAATTGCGCGGCCACGCAGCAGAACCTCAAGCTGCTCGGCGACTCGGCCACGCAGGACGACAAGCTGACGGTGCTCGGCCAACTGTTCTGGCTGGCGGTGTCGTTGCTCGAGTCCGACTACGAACACGAGTTCCTGCTCGCGTGCCGGCTGCTGTCCCGGGTCCTCAGGAGACTGCCGCTCGACCGACCCGACACGCGGGACAAGGTAGACAAGCTGGCCGTCCAGCTGCGCACACCGTCGTTCCCGGGCGTGCACGCGCTCCTGCTCAAGGGGTGCACCAACCCGGTGACGTATGAACACGTGGTGCCGCTCCTGTCCCAACTCACGCCCCTGCTCGATCTGCTCGTGGTCGACCCGTCCGAAAGTTTGGCATTCCCAATGAACGTCGTCGCGCTTCTACCTTACATGCTGTTGCACTACGAGGACGCCAACGAGCTGTGCATAATGAGCGCTGAAAACATTGCTCAGGTATGTATGTCGATGACAACTTATTACCACAACAATAATGTAATATATTATTGTATCACCCGATATGTTGTTGTTGTAGTTCCACTTACAAAAAAACCTTCCGAAATTTTGTTCTCCCCCGCAATGAGCTTTGTACAAAAATCAAAAACCAATATTATCCCTTTTGCAATTTGGTACATTTTACACATCCTGAAACTGTCTTATACATGTTCCTTTAGGTTTTATGGCCGTTACCTTACAACTGCGTACCGTGTATTAGCTCAAGGCGCTAGTTACGAGACGCCGAGGTTCGGAATAGGTCTAGGAATTCTCCCAGGTCATCATAGGGATCACCAGGACCGGACCCGAAGGTCCGTACCTTTCTGATTCGGGTCAGCTTACGCCTTAGGGGGCCGTAACACGATTGCGGACTTTTTACCTTTTTACCTGAATAAAACATAACACGATTGCGGACTTTTTACCTTTTAATATTTGAGAAAAACCAACACGATTGCGCACCTTATAAATATTTTACCTTTGAGCAAACACAAATATTTAAATAATTTGAAATAAATGGTTATAGTTTAAGAAACCCACCTATAGTATAGTACACGTATACACAATTGCTACGGCCAGTGGATACTATTATTATATGGCGTCTAATAATATTTTATTACTCTAATAACCGATAATAACTGAAGTGTTAGTGGCTGTGCTTTTCCAACGTATATTACGTAATTATTATTATTATTGTCATCGTTATGAGTACATCTTAATTCTTTATTTTTTTAAATAAATATCGGCATATTATTCCTTTTTTTGACGCGTAATTACTGTGATATATTATAAGAGTTTTTTTTTTACTATAGGTATACGTATTAAGTTATTATTAATGTTGGTAAATTTATTTAAATATTTGTGTTTACCCAAAGAAAAAATATTTAAGTTGCGAAATCGTGTTGTTTTTTTCTCAAATATAAAAAGGTAAAAAGTCCGCAATCGTGTTGCACCGGCCTTAGGGTCCCTCCTCTCTCACCAAGCTAGGGTGTTTTTGTTACTATCTAGCGCTAGTCCCACAACCACTGCGTTTCAGCCGAGGCAGGCTCCTCAACCTTGAGGGGCACAGAGTGAAACGGCACGGCATACCGGTTTGGCGTGCGATGGGGCTCCCCTCATCCGACAAGGTTTAAGGTTGACATCGGTGGGTCAACCCGGCTAGTGGTTAGTTTAGGTTAGGTTAGCCTTGGTCCCTGTCAACAGGGTGGAACATGAGTGCTCCTGATATAGGAGGATAGGCTCCTTTGTACCCGTCATCACACCCAAGTTATCCTTTTAGTCGCCTCGTACGATCAAGTTGGATAAGACTGTTGTTGCAATTTTGATCCCCAACAACAGGGATAACTGTCTTATACAGCACCAGAAAATGTCTTCGGACCATCTTTCATAATTTAAATCTAATCATGTGTGTCATGATGTGCAACAAGTGTGCCAGGGGTGTCTTAAGATCAATTCTACGGGGGCTGGAAGGATGATGGTTGAAATGACTCAATAATAGAAGAATAATAATGACAAAAATATGGAATACCACACGATTCACGACTTCTCTTGGTTTGAATCTGGAATGCGCATGGGGTAGAACAAAACAAATTTATTTCATGAAATAAATTTCTTTCAAAAATTCAAAACAACAAAACATTGCACTTGAATTACCAACATTACACTGATGACTTATGAGTGATGTCTTTTCATAATAAGTGCTAATGCATTCGTTCAGACAAAAAATCTAATTATAATATTTATAAAAACTATTATATTTTTTTTTAATTTTAGATTCTGAACGAAGTGATGAATGTATTGATTTTACAATGATGTGTGTTTTATTTTTTTTTTTGTGTTTGTTTTTGTGTCTGTGTACAGCATAGCTAGTCGAAATAATGCTTCAATTTCAAACATTGGGGGTGGTTTCCGATGTAAAAAATGACAGAAAAACGGGAATTTTTACGCAAAACCAGTTTTCGACCAAATCGATATTGGTTAGGTTAGGTTGTAATTCAAAAACAAATCACTATAAATACTTGAAATTTTCACCAAATGTTAATGTTAGTAATATCTATATACAGTTTAATTTTCAAAAATGTTCGACTTTTTTTGAATTATTTATATACCACTGAAATTTTCGATTTTTTTGAGAATTTTTTTTTTGAAGTGTCGATAAAATTTTTTTGGCCCTATCAAAATACTTGAAAATGTAATACAGAGTTTGTCACAAGTTAGTCTTATAGTGATTAAAAAATTATAAGAATACATAGGCACAATTTTTTTTATTAGCATTTGAAGTTCAAATATTGACAAAAATTCGTCAAAACCATGAATATTTGCAAATTATTTTGTAGTTCAAAATTCATAAAATTGTGTGTATTTATATCTAAGGTTATAAAATTCAACACTTAATTTTCCATAAGTTTTCCTTCAAATAGCTATACAGAAAATTTGAAGCGTCATTATAGGAAAAATGTTTTAAGCGTTTGAGTTTTAAATTTCGCGAAACGTCACACTCTAGACACCTGGCTATTAATACCGGGTATGAGTACTACGGGACGACGTCTGGATCAAAGTGCCGAGTAAAATCGATGCCGACGTCTGGGATCGAATTCGTGGTGGCAGTCATTCTATAACGAAAGTGGTAATTTATAGCACGCCGATCAGGCAAAAATTAACGGTGACTGGTGAGTATTCTCCCGAGAATCTAGCCACTCTGCCGGTAGGAGTATATCACCTGGCTGCTTAAACTATATTAAGCAGCGAGTTAGATAGTTCCGTGGCCTCACCAGTGGTCGACAATGAGAAATGAAAAAATCTCGACGTTGAACTGGTAGCTGGTGAAAAACCTATGCCGCCCGGGGGGTGTAAAAACCCTATGGATTGTAGAAGTGACAGGCTATTCTAAGTCGGTCTCGCTTAGCGATGCCGTCCTATCCGCAAGAAAAAGGTCGGTGCCTCCGTCTGAAGGGGGACGAGCACATGCTCACATACCTTTCTTACGGAGTGTAGGACTCAGTCCGAATTGGAACAATATCCCCTCAATAGATTATCAGCAATCCCTGGTTTAAACAATGGACACTGTATTTATATATTTTACTTCAATGTGAGAAACCCGCGGTTGTTCTTCATACTTAATAGTTAGTGATTTTCTATAGTCGTGTAATTATCGAATAAGGAAAGTAATAAAATAATAAAATTCTCTGTGTTTAAAATTGGTTTTACTGACAAAAAAGTTGTTTGTCTAGACAAGTATATGCGCAAACTAATTATTATTTATTAATTTAATATTTCCAGTTATGCACGAATAAAAGTATGAAATTGGAGAATCTGGCCACGGTTATGACACTGTATAGCCGACGCACATTTAGCAAAGAAAGTTTTCAGTGGACCAAATGCGTAGTTAAATATTTGTACGACGCGTATTCTCATTTGAGTCACAACATGCTTGCATTTTTGGTGGAAGTGAGTAAAATGTATTTTAAAACTATTTTAAATTTTAAGAACATATCGTTAGTTATCATTGTTTTATAATTTTTAGCTTCGTGCTGTTTCTACTTAAAAGGGTTTTAATCTAAAGTCTAGTCAGTCGAACGAACAATGAGCATAAGTATTTAAACTATACGAGTACTATTTGTAAATTGTAGTCAAACATTAAAAACTTAGTTTTGTAAACTAACTACATATACACGAGCTTCGTGATATGTATTAGTGAATCACTCGGAGTGAATAAAAAAAAAAATAGTACACTACTAAATATTGTTCCATTTTAAAAAAAATTGAGGAATCGTATATATATATATATATATATATGTTTTTGGGTTTTGTTATTTAACTGAAAAAGGGTTTGAAAGAAAAATTGTTATCCACCTCAAAAACATAATATTATTTGCGTTAAAAATAAATGAATCGTTTTGATGTAAAAACACTAGGTATATAATAAGGGCGTAGTTACAATAAAAAAAATATGTTCAAAATTAATTATTATGTCTTAATATAGGTGCTAGAGAGAGGACCGTATGTCATTCAACTACCGGTGTTGAACATCATTCATTGTATGTTACACTACGTAGACTTGTCGTCGACCACTTCGCAACCGTTTAACGCCGATCTGCTAAGGGTGATCGCCAAATACATAGAGGTATTTAGAAACTTATTATTAAGAAACTTCAAAGCATCAATAGATTCTTATTTTTATTATAATCGGCTCACACCATGTCTGTATTATGCTGCAGGGCGTTAACTACAAAGAAGCTTTGAAAATATTGAAATTGGTCGTGACCCGTTCGTCTTCGTTGGTCGCTCCGCCAACCTCCAACCATTACATTTATTGGGACTCGCACGCCACTGCTTCGCATTACTCATTTTCCGACATCGATGTATTCATGAAAAAAGAATTGCCAGGTAACGCCGTGGTGTATCCACTATATCATAAATCATAATATTATCGCCGACCGTGATCATAACTATATACAGGGCTGACATTTGTTACTTTTTCATATTCATATTATATATTGATGATTGGTCGATCGAATAAATAACTACCTAGTTGATACCAAAATGAATTCCATAATCTTACGGTTTTATGTACAACAATTTGTTTTTTACGACGAATTTTATAATTTTTTTCCAATTAAAAGATTTCGTACATTTTTAGAGCTACATGTTTGGGATTACGAACTCGACGAATCGAGAATCACAAAATAATTTTTTGAAGTTTATTTCTAATATCAGCATTCGACTGGCTATTTTTAGGACATGGTGCATAATACATACTTATTAATAGATTTTTAAGACAAACGACTTGTCTCCCTGATAATAACTGTCGATGATCGTTAATAACCGCGGTGTCGTCCTACGTTATGTGTGCATATATACTGTAATTTATAGGGAGAACTATGGATTTCACGTTTGACATGTCCCAAACGCCTCTGATCGGTCGCAAAGTGGCAGCGGGAGGTGCTGCGCCGGACTTGGAATCGGTCAACTCCAACAGCGGACTGCTGCAGCAGAGACGGTCCACTTCGTTATCGCCATCGGACTCCGCGGTTCCCGGATGGAAGAGACCATGGTTATGTCAGGTATAAACCATAGTCTCGACGATCTGCAGTGCACACTTGCACTCGCGCACTCGTACACCTATTATTATTTATAATTAATTTAACTTTTTATGTCGTAATTTGTATACTGCAGAGCCGAGTGCGAGAGCTATTGGTCAGTCTGTTGATGAGCTGTGGACAACGAGTCGGGTTGCCGAAGAGCCCTTCGGTACGTATAATAACGTCGTCCCTATATGTATATTATATTATGTTCACGACCCGGTGACGAGTCGAATAATGTAAAAAAAAAAAGTACTTACTTCCCGATATTATAATTATTATATATTATATATATATATATAACCCGTCGATTAATCATTTTGTTATTATTGTTATGTGAAATACCTATATAGGACGATTTAAACACACTGAACAAGGTACGGTAAACGACGTTTATTGCACTGGGTATAGACACGGTTTTAGCTATTATATATTTTATAATTGTTTAATACGTATGCGTATCACGTAATACACGGGCATTTAACTTATACGATTTAGGGTCATTCTTACAATGCTCGGTTAGTGCCTGATAACACTAACCGGAAGAATTTATCATGAGTTAACCGGTAGAATTCTATCGGTTAGTCTTAACCGACACTTAACCGGACATTGTAAGAACGGCCCTTAATGTACCTAATGCGTTTGATTTAGTGAATTCTAACAATAATAATAATGATAATACATTGGGTGGTCAAATAGCATATGATATTATTCAGGTATACGAAAACCAACACCTTTTAACTTCGGTTTAGCTCGGTACCTACGCGTATAATCTAATTGTTGAATCTGATGTTTTCGTTTTTGACGTGCATTACGCGTAAGTATGAAAAATGGTTAAGCATCCATAAGTTTTTGAAAAAAAGTTCGTATTTCCCATTTAAATCAGCTTTATTCAAAAAAAAAAAAAAAAACAGATCGCATTGAATTTTTCCATCACTTTATCTTGCAAAATGTAATATACTTAACAATTTTTTTTTATGTTTTGATTTATTATTTCTGTGGAAAAAAAGACAATATTTATTTATTTATTTATTTACTTCAAATACTGCATTAGGGAATTTATTTTAAATAAATAATAAATAATTTTAACAATAGGTGCAAGTATATAACTAAAAAACAAAACATAATTTGGTTTTCGGTTTCAATATTATAACACAGCACTGTGGTGTGAGGAGGGTATGCGTGTATGTATCATGTGTGTGTTTTAAGATATTATTAAAGGACAAATTTGATTGGACATTAAATTAAATGTATAAATAATGTTAGCGGCTTTTCAGGCTTGTAAAGTGCTTAAAATAAATATACTTATATATATTACCTATATTAGTAAGTAAAATTATTTTAATATGATTTATTCTTACTCAAGAGGCTTTAGCTCATATATATTTTGTATTCAGAATATAATATATTTTAATGAAGCATAACAGATGTATTGTAAAAATCATCAAAAATTATTACTACTATTTTTTTTTTAACATTTAAAAATTATTTTATTATCATAATATACTGTTTGAGAATATTAGTTAATAATAATCGAAATTCATATTCTATAAGCAAGCATTACAAGCCTATAGACACTATAGTTACAGGCAACACTTGTTAAACTGTGTAATAGACGCTTTCAGTATTCTTTACAAGTCTGAGCTTTTGTTACCGCTAAGGGTTCAACACAGCTATATAAATTAAATAAATATATTAGAGTTAAACTGTATTATAATATAATATTATGCCTTATTTATCACTAGCGTTGATGGTTGATCGCTCGCTTTCGAATTTTGTACACTGCGATATCATCGAATAAATGTTATTGTTGTTTTTGTTGTTTTTGTTGTTGTTGTTATTGCTGTTGTTGTCATTATGTGATAAACAGACAGTCACGTATCGTAAATATTGTTTAGGGATGGGTCGAACTTCAATTTTCACATATCAGAATCCATTTTTACTCGATGTTTTCGATAATCAGATATAACGACTGGAACATAAAATCGCGAAAACTAATTGGTGGTTATATGGAAAATAACGCCTATATTATTTAAACACGATTAAATTTAAATTACAAATGGAACCTCGATTATCCGGGGTAATGATGGGGATGGGGTCACACGGATAAATGAAAATCACGGTTAATCGAGACTTTTTATCATGATGAAATTTTTTATTTAATTTTAATTAGAAATACATAGGTACAATTTTATAATAATGAAATTTTAAAAATTTGATTCAATTATAATTAGAAATATACATAATGTACATACAATAATTTTATACAAGTTATTAGGGCTTAAAATATGAAAAAAATAAAAAATATATGTAATATAAAATGTTCGATTATAACTACATATATATCTACAGTCCATACTTATTTTTAAATTTTTGGAAGAGTGAGCACGGTCAATCGCAAACACGGATAATCGAGTCACGGATAACCGAGGTTCTACTGTATTTATATCAATAGTATTAATTATCAATACATTATATCGAACTTGATTTTTCTTGAATTGTTTGAGTTCGATGTATTCGACTTAGAGTATTAATTGATTTCTAATGAGCATTTAACTGTCCGAATTTCGAGGTATTTTGGGGATTTTTTAAGTTCGATAACCCATCCTTAAAATAGTATCGATAAAATACGAAATAAATAATTACAGTACGGGTACATAATTTTACTTATTGTAATTGTTTTTCGACTTTCCTCTTATACACTATACAGGTGATATTTAGCCAGAGCTCCGAGCTGCTCGAACGTCATTCTAGTAGAGCTAGTAGCACCGAGGAAGTGTCGGCTCCGGACGTGTCCATACCCAGCGATTCCCGGAAGGAACGCGAAGACAACGCCGACCACTTCGGGACGGTCTTCAAAGACTTCGATTTCCTCGAATACGAAAGTGAAAGTGTTGAGGTAAGCACCTGTCGTTATAAACAATTGTAATATTATACGTTACACGTAGGTAATATTCAATGAATTCGACGGGTGATAGACGACGGTATTATTTTATTAAGGTTTGGTTTAAAATGACCATATAAGAATGTAGGTACTAAAGTAGTAGGTTCTCGCTAGTTGAAACGTGTACAAAGTAACACAGAAAGATCTGAAAAAAATAAAAATGATGCTAGTCAAACGTATGACAATAATCGTAAAAATTATATGGATAATTAATAGTTTAAGAAATATACTCGTATCACGAAATTTCCGAAAATCTTTTAAATTAATTTAACTCAAAAAAAGTTTTTATTTTAAAAATTCTAAAAAATAAACAACTTAGCTTAGATAGTATATGCTGTCAAAATTATTTTTATAATTAGATTTACAAATTGGATATTTTGGAATTTTCCAAAAAAAATTATAAATACAGCCCAATTGCTAATAAATTATAAAATTATATAAAAGAAAACAATTTTAAAAATATTAATTATATAAAAAATGATCGCATTAGTCAGTTATTTCTGTTACGCTTTGTTTATATTTTATTTGTACTGAGCAATAGTGGTCAAATGGGGATGATGAGTGAGATAAATTCCCTCATGATTTTTTTTCAATATTTAATATCTGATGATCATAAATTATATTTTCAATAATTAAATAATTCATTTTTAAAAATCAGTGCATTACAAAATAATTTGATAGGCATTGATCCTAAGTGACCCACTTACTCATTACGTTTATTAAAAAATATTAACTTTTTTTAAATATTTTTTTCTACTTTTTATCGTTACTATTTTTTTTTCGAATTTGTTTGGAGTACAGATATTATACAGCATGTATTTTGAATTCTTTATTCCGACGCAGAATATTTTTTGTGGTACTTGCTGACGTATAAAAATCAAATTTTGGACGAGTTTAGTCAATGAGTAATAATAGTTTAATTTAAAGTTTAAATGAGTAGAGTGAAGTATAAGTAGTACGGGATACCCTAAAATCTCAACTTTAAAGACACGTAACTAATTTATCTGAAATTTCGGATTACTTCGAATAATATTTAGGGCGTGTAAACTGTGAAGTTAAATATGTTCACGCTTTCATTAAATTTAGTAAACATCTTTAATACAAATAATTACAATAAAAATAGTGTAAAATAGATCATTTTTTAAAAAATATAACATTGTGCAATTAGATTATGAAAAAGAAATATTTTCAAAAATGTTAGTGTTTTTTTGAAATTATGCGAGTAATATCTCGTGCGTTAAATCCCGAAGGTATGCACGCGTGACCCGTCGATTATTCAAAAACATATGCCATATTACGGGAGTTTGTAATACGTGTGCACAAAAATAAGTATCTATTACTGATGATGGACACTATCGATAGTTAATATCAATAGTACGGACTTCCATATTCGCATGTGCTATTTTAAATTTTTTTTTGATTGAGTAGGTAACTTTTTTTATAATTAATAATAATTAATAACAGACTATTCTGACTAATGTATATGTCGTAACCATTTCGTGAAATCGATCTTTTCATGAAAAGATGATCATTTCGTGAAATGGAAACACGTTTTTTACACTTTCTGAAATTCAAAAATATTTCACAAAATGGTCACTCAATTTTAACATCGCATAATTTTTTTTTTCACAAAGTGGTCGTTCACTCTGTGTACTGAAATATAACATTTAACAACTTATTCTATCTTTCTACCTTTATAGATTTAACTTAAATAATTTTGTATAGTAATAAAGTTTATTTATATCACATTAATTTATTAACCGTAATATTGTGGACATGTTTTATTAATTAGAGCAGGAAAATGAATTGTGACAACGACTGTTAAATTTTTAGACTACCTTTAAAACAAACACTTCTTTTGGTTTGACAAGCGCTTTTACACGAACCACTTGACGGAAACTTCAAGTTTGCAGATTATATCCATATTAATCTCTTGCCCATGTCAAATAATACAATAAATATTTAAATAATATCTAAATTATTATATACGACTATTATACTGCAATTACCAGACTATCTGAAATGTGTAGATGATGATATTTATTGGTTTTGATAAAAGTCATAATCATAATGATGATCATAAAGAATTACTCTTGCGTGAAACTGTCCAAATTGTATCTGGAGGTCAGGGATTTGTAAGTTGTTCGTGTAAAAAAGCTTGTCAAACCAAAAGATGTGTTTGTTTTAAAGGTAGTCTAAAATGTAACAGTCGTTGTCACAATTCATTTTCCTTCTCTAGTTAATAAAAAATGTCCACAATACGGTTGATAAATTAATATGATATAAATAAACTTTATTACTATACATAATTATTTAGGTTAAATCTATAAGGGTAGAATAAGTTGTTAAATTTCAGTACACAAAGTGAACGACCACTTTATGAAAAAAATTACACGATATTAAAATTGAGTGACCATTTCATGAAATATTTTTGAATTTCACAAAGTGTGAAAAACGGTTTCCATTTCATAAAATGGTCATCTTTTCGTGAAAAGATCGATTTCACGAAGTGACTACAACATATATATCTCATATCATACTCTACTATTAAAACTTGTTCGATAGTACCTATCTTATTATAATCGATTTTAAATTTGGTGCAAATTACATTTTCTATTTCTTATACTACCTGAGATGGTGCAAATTACAAAAGCAGTTTAAAATTTTTTTTACAAATTACACATGGAACTATTATTTAGGGTCGATTTTGGTGCAAATTGACTATATATTATGCGTATAATAATATCATTAATCGCCATCATTTGTTCGGTGCTGCAGGGCGAAAGTACGGATAACTTCAACTGGGGCGTCAGAAGACTGCCGCTGGGCGGCAACGACCCGACTACCGCTGACGCCGCGGTTTACCTGGCGGGCGCGGACGGTGTCTTTCAAGTGGAAGAGAGCGTCAGCGAACAGACGCCGAAGCTGAACGCGAAAAAGGGCAACGACGAATCGTCGGACGACGAGTTGGGTTCCGTTTCACCTCTGGACGAGATAGCAGCGTGCAACGCTCAGCTCGGGCCGGATAACGCGTCGTGCGACAGCCACCGAGACCGCACCGATTCGATAACACGTTCCGACACGTCGTGAGTCCGCTAGGATTTGCCCGCGAAAATCGATGACTCCTATTGAATATATTTTTTTTTATGCGGTTAAAGTGGTTCGAGTATCGGCGATCTGGGTGACTTGACGCCGTGCAACGCCTCGCCAAACTTAAACGCGCTCATGTCGTTCCAGCGAGACGACACCGAAGAATGTTGGAGGTCCACGGTGAGGTCACTGCTGGACCAGAAGCCGTCCAATACACTAAATATGTTCCACATACTACACAAGGTGGTCAAGGTGAGATCAAATTATTTCGTTTCTCATTAATAATCTACCTATATGCAGTAGTCATTTGATAAGTCGAAATTCGGGGAACTGAGTTAAAAATTCGAATTATCGGAGAAAAAAATTAATGAGGTGAAAAATTGTACCAATTACATTTATTTTTACATTTATAAAATATAAATGTAAACAAAATTTATACTTTACGGGACCCATTTTCTGACTGACTACATTTTATTCGATTTCATAACAACTGTTTACCCATTTCAGAGATTTATTTTAGTAAAATTATACGATTTAAGTCTATAGTTTAGGTAGGTATAAGGCACGAATTCAGGGGCGGAGTGGGAAAAAATTCTGGCCAGGAAAATTAAGTTCCTCCAGGCCACCCAAAATTTTCATCTCCTGGTTAAAAATTGTATTTTATCTAATTTTGTATGTAAATATATACGTATATAGGCAGGCAAACAACAAATAGGTACTAAAATAATATATTATAGTGTATGTATTTTACAGATAAAAATATTAACAAAACTATAAAACCTAAAGAAAATTACACAAACCAAAATAATAATAAATCATAATATGTTCTAATGAAATTAAAATAAATATAGCAACTTACAAAGAATAAACTATTTTAGCTTTAGATATAATTATAATAATGGCTTCATCATAATTTCAACTATCAAAATAATAAAGAAATAATCAATTAAATTCGATTTCGTCTTCGTATATAGATAAATAAACTCTTTCATTACTCTACATTATTTTTTTTCTATCTATACTTTAGGTAAACGGGCCATTTAGTTTCCAGGCCACCGCGGGAATTTTCCCGGTATCCCGGTGGGTCACTCCGTCCCTGGCGTACGATAATATTTAATCGCCATATCGTTATTAGCTTCGCGACGAGTACGTTAATTTGTAGGTTCATCATCTTTATACATATGAACTTACATAATATTATCACGTTCTAGGGAATTCGAATTATAGAGGTTTTGGGGAAAAAAATCTAATTATAGTAAATGTGTCTTACCGACAGACATTGCGAATTATCGAGAGGATCGGAATAAATATATTTTCTTCTAATCATAGAGGTTTTCTTAGGGGACTAAGCGTTTAGTTCGATTCATGAAGTTTTTCAAATTATTATCGAATGACTACTGTACCTATATTAATATGTATAGAACGCGGGGCCCGGTCTCCCTGAAAATGTCATACCCGTACGATAATAATGTATACTCCAAAGTCATGAAATTATTATTCGTTGATTTCAGAAAATAAATATGTAAGTAGTTGTGGGTATGACAGTAGTTATGCAGTTATGATTTATATATGATTTAATACATATATTTTATATGATTTAAGACGTATAAAATAAAATGAGTGTGATTGGGATGACTTTAACAATTATTCTAAAATGATCTGTTTTATATTGTATGATGCGTAACCATGACAATATTAACACCATCTTTCACTATATCTTGTATATTTACATATTATCTGATAATTTCTATAAAATGAAATAGGTATTTGTATTGTATACGTATCACCAATCGTCCATATATTATAATAGAGTTACTTAGCGGAAGCTTTTTATTTTATTTTGTTCATATTTAGATTCAAACATAAAATTCAAAATCACTCGATTTTCGTGCCTACGCTTATCATAACAATATTCATAGTTTACACTATCGGTTTTTACGTTGTTCGTTATATTATGTCCTGCTGACGTGTGTGTGCGTGTGTGTGTTGCAGGACATCATTAGGAAATGCGTTCTGCTGACTCGCGAGGCTTGCGTGACGCTCAATGAGTACGTGGAAGAAGATCCCGCGACGACGGGCTGTTGCCCAAAGAATCACGCCAACTGCCGACAGGTGCTCACCCACCTCAACTCGGCCATCATAGTGTTGACCACGCACGCCGACCCGCCGCTCGTGTGGTTCTCACCCACTGCGCTGAAGTTGGATGGCGCCTTGCGGTTCCCGATGCTCCAGATACGAGAGCACATCGACACGTTGTTGGATCGCAAAGATCAGACTTCCGAGGTATTACATCTATATGCAAATAGATTTTAAAAAAAAATCAAACTTGAGTTTGCCGTGCAGGGTCGTATAATAGTCGCGCCGCTGAGTAGTCACAAAACGAATTTGTAGTTGTGCTCAGCGTTCGAACATACTATAAAGTCGTTTGTGGGTAAAAATAAAATTGTGTCGGCTAGTTAAATACTTAAAAATAATTTTATTCATATTTTACGCTATAATCATGACAATAATACCCGACATTCCGAATTGAAATTCGTTAAATTGCTTTTCGTTTTTTCCACACAATATCTAAATAATATTATCATAGATTTGGTTTTACGCCTTGGTAATAAGTATCTCATATCATCTCCCTCCCCCCCAACCTTTAACCTAACCCGACGCCATTACAGGATTCAGACGTCGGGTGATGATAGTGAACGTCGCGCGGTGTTTCACGATTGTTATTTAATAATATTATTACAATGTCTCATATCCGTGTCCAGTGTCTGTTTTCCGTACGGGCCACGCTCAAAGTGTGCAAACTCGGCGAACGCATGCCGGAAGGATCGACCACGAGCAGTGGAGGCGGCGGCGGCGGCGTTGTAGGAGAAGGAGGAGGCGGAGGCGGTGCTGGTGGCTGTTACTCAAACGAAGAGTCCGTTTTAGATTTGGGCAGAGCTCTGTACAAACTGCACTTGCAACTGCTGCTGCTCTTGGAGGCCGCCGCGAAGATGTACACCGCGCTTTCCGTCTCGGCCGCCGACAACAAAGTGAGTGTGGCGTTTACATATAATTTCACTATATCGTCGTCACACCGTATAATAGTATAATAGCGTAACGGTGTCCTCATGGTGTTTGCTCGTCTTTTCGTAGCTGCAAAACTTGTCGGCCGAGGTGAGCACCGTGAGGAGAGCGCTTTTGCGTGCCAAAGAAGAGAGCGGAACACACCCACTGGCGCCCACGCCCGAAGAGAGTTTGGTCCAGATACTCCAAGAATCGGACTGGCCAAACGCCCTGACGTACGCCAAACAGAACAAGTACGTCTTTCGCGACGACAAAATAATTTTATCATCGTTTACCAAAATTGACTTGATACTGCACGTATAAGGGTGTCCCTAACCATATAACCTAACCGAGAGGATTTACCAATTGCGATATCTTCCGAAATAATGGTGATATCGAAATTCTGGTTTTGTAATAAGACTCACATGGATAAGAACTACAATTATTTCATATTTTAATGTTTTTAGTAAAAAAGTTAAAAAATATATTTAATTATTTCCAAAAAAATTAAAGATAGCCATTTTGTAGAGTTTATTTTTCTGAAGATATTGACGTTTCAAAATTTTATTTTCATTAATTTTCTGTTTTTTTAATATTTTTCTGAGTTTCGAGAAAAATTGCGAATTATTTAACACCGTAATGTTATCAAACATGTGACCTGCCGCGCCGCGTGCATTCCCATACGGCCGGTCGAATACCACCTATTCCGTGTTCCTAATTGTTAGTTATAAATTATAATTTTTTTGGAAATTTTTTTTTAATTTTTTACAAAAACATTAAAAAAAATGGAATAATTGTAGTTCTTATCCCTATGAAGCTTATTAAAAACCAGAATTTTGATATCTCCATTATTTCGTGAGAAATCGCAATGGGTAAATCCTCGCGGGACACTGTATATGTGTATAATCCACAGAACATACAATATTATGTTATATTGTACAATTTCAGAATACTATTTTTGTCTGTATACTCACACAATCCATGAGTATTTCAACTGTTTATTATTTAATAATCATTGAAGTGTGGAGTTAGAGTAATATCAATTCTAACATTTACCCTCGCCAATTTTAAAACTGTTTAAGTTTTTTCAAACTTTTTTTTTTCATTTAATTTTAAGTGTATTAACAGCAACATTTTTCTAAAGACAACGTATATTTTCAATTCTTTTTTTCGAATACAGAAAATATTTTTTGTAGTACTTGAATTTTGAACGATCAGTTATCTATACTTTAAATATATATAATTAACTAACTCACATAAACTACTCGTTCGAAAAATGATTTTGATTGATGATCGAAATACTCCAAATAATATTCTGCTTCAGAATATGAAATTAAAAACGCATTGTCATTCAAACGAGTGAAAAACTTAAAGAATTGTAATGATGAAAAAATATTTAAAATTTTTTTTTCCAAAACTGATCTTCTGTACCGACTTGAAATTATGCAGAAGAAATACTTTCCAAAAATTATTATTATTTTTTGAAGTAATGAGTGTCTTACGTTAAACTGATTATGTAACGTGCTATACCGGTTATACTATTTTAATGAGCAAACGATAGTCTAGTTCTCTAGTTGGAGCTTATATATAGACTTCGGTAAAACTTCAAATGTTTTTTTTCTTATGTTTTCATGTTACAGAAATAATTGGTATCCAAAACGTCTTTACGGCGTTAAGATCTGTCAGGTCTGCGAGGACATACGATATTATACTTATCAAATATCATCAATAAATCACAGAAATTTAAAATATGCTCAATTCAATGGCGAATGTAAAAATAATTTTTGGAGTAGGCTATAATAGATAGAAATTACTAAGTGAACTAGCACCTAGAGACCGTAGATAACCTTACTGTTAATAACAGTAATTACTGTAATTTCGGGGTGATGGTGGGGAGGCTGCAACCCAACAAGCCTCTCCTTATATAAGCTCCTCTGCAGGTTCAATTTATATCAATTATTGTAAATATTAAAATATGAACATTTTTGGTTCATGTTTACGATGATTAATTTAACATAGTACATCATGGAAAACTTAGTGTTGAATTTTTTAACCTTAGATATAAATACAAACAATTTTATGAATTTTGAACTACAAAATAACTCGCAAATATTCATGGTTTTGACGAATTTTTGTCAATATTTGAACTTCAAATGCTAATAAAAAAAATTTTTCCAATGTATTCTTATAATTTTTTAATCACTATCTTAAGAATAACTTATGAGGAACTTTGTATTAAATTTTCAAGTATTTTTATTAAGTCAAAAAAATTTTATCGATACTTCAAAAAAAAATTTGGAAAATTGAAAATTTCAGTTGTCTATTAATATCTCGAAAAAATTCAAAATATTTTAAAAATTAAATCATGTAAAGAAAATGCCAATCTTAATAACTTGTGAAATTTTCAAGTATCTACGACTTATACTTTTTGAATAATTACAAATATTTAAAATCGTTTGAGGATAAATCGTTATGCTATTTCGTAAAAATTTAAAATTCAAACGCACTTAAAATTTTTCGTATAATGATGCTTCGAGTTTTCTCTATAGCCACTTCAAGGAAAATTTAATTCTAAGGAAAACTTATGGAAAACATAGCGTTATTGTATTTTTTAATCCTTAGTTATAAACACAAAAAAATTTATAATTTTTTAACGAAATAATTACTTGCAAATTTTACCGTTTTCGACAGATTTCGTAAAAATTTGAACTATAAATGCTTATAAAAAAAAATTGTTACTAACGATTTTTAACTTTTTTTAGTTACAATAAGAACACTCATAAGGAATCTTGTATTAAATTTTCAAGTTTTTTGGTCATCCGAAATTTTTTTACCGACACTACAAAAAAAATTCTCATACAAATCGAATTCAGTGGCCTATTAATAACTCAAAAAAAGTCAAAAATTGTTGAAAATTAAACTGTATATAGATAACATTAACATAAACATTTGGTGAAAATTTCAAGTATTTACAGTGTTTTTGAATTACAACCATATAAAAAAATCGGTTTGAACAAAAATTGGTTTTGCGTAAAAATTCCCGATTTTCTGTCACTTTTTTTTTTGTTTTTCTCGATGTTTTTGAAAACTGTTGGAAAAAATGTTTACTTTTGACCTCTATAATGCACCAAGGATATTCAATTTCCCCTTCGGAAACCATCCCCAACGTTTGAAAATGTAATAATGTCTGTGGTGCTAATACCTTATTAATCAATTCCAGACAAATTTTTTGACCGTTCTAATTACCTACACATAATTCTCGGTTTGTTTATCACGGGTTAGCTCTGCATGTGATCTGTATGTATTTTTAATTTTAATTAGAAGTTAATGTACTTGGTATAATGTTTAAAATAGTTCGTATTATTTAACTAGACATACAGTTATAGTTACAATATTAGTCATGTCAATTTTCCCTGTGACATAATAATTAAAATTTTTTTTTTTTTTTACTATACTATTTTGAATATATAATTGGAAATAATACGCTAAAATTTAATTAATTTAAATAATTATTAAATCACAATTTGATAGAATTTAGACACTCTATGCTCGAGTGCATTGTAGAAATCAATAACAATTATTGTAAACTGCAAAACGATCCATAACGTGACCACTGACCATCAACAATAATACTCGTAATATACTAGTACGTAACAATTAAATTAGAGACCTTAAACTTTTGTTTCTCTTTATTAATTTTGTACTTGTCAATACTTTCATTATTATACCCTCCTGTAGTTATACTTAAGAGATTATATTTGTACCTCGTAACCGTTAATTTGTATCTATGAATTGATATTAATATAATAGGAGCGACCCAAGAGTGTTGTAGCCAAGATCTTTAAATGGGAGTGTTTTAATGATATTTAAATGTAACTGGGGGGGGGGGGGGGTCATCTAATATACATTTTTGGATTTTACAGTAATTTTTTCATCAAAAACACTCTCCATCCCCACCACCACCATTAGCTTTAATATTTACCTTCATCCTGACTATATTACGATGGCATGTTAAAAATTAAAATCTAATTATCTAATTGTATTTTTGTGCCGTAGGAGTCGTTGGCTGGACGAGCTGATATCGACCGGAACGGAAGACGAAGACGACGATGACATCATCAGCATATTAAGCGTATATTGTCACTTGTTGATCGAGAAACATACGGGTAAAAAACGCAAAAATAGAAAGAAAAAAATAACTCGATCGTCCAGAGACCTACTTTTCAGACGTGTATTCAACCACCGTATTTTTATTTTATTTTTTGTTTTACAGACGGATTCATCGTGACCGAAGAAGATCTGGTAAGCGTCACTAACGGGTTGATGACCGAACTGTATCCCATGCTGGAAGCGTTGAACTGCATCGAATCTCGTGTCAAAGAAGGGCAGCAGAAGACGTCGTCCAACAACTACCCACAAAACTAATAATCTTAATAAATATATATTTCTGTGTTTATCATATGGTCATCATACGCAGCTACCGCAAAGTCGTAAAACACCAAATTTTACAGTAATTTTGTATAATATTAAGTCTGTACGAGACAAAATAATATTAATTTTTTTTTTTTTTTTATCGTCAGTATGTTATAATTATTATATAATATACTAAATTAATTACTATGCCTACCCACCATATTATTATACTATTAGTTATATACTATAATATATGTCGTATGGTTTGTCTGAATAAAAATATTTTGTAAGCTAACTCGCAAGTAAAATCAAAAACGACGGTTCATTGTTTGCGAGAAAAAAAATGTCGACCATCTTGAAAGTAACACTGCATGCTGCAGTATACTTAATATTTACGATTGTGTTCCAAGATTTAATAATGAAATTGTCTATAAAAAATTCGTGACTGGTCACCGCAGTTGTAGTAGGCCAAGGAGCTGTGTTGTAAGCGGCGTCCACCGATATTGCATGGGGAGAAAAAATAACCAACGATGAATTTAAAAACAATAAATCACAATTCTTTTATAACAATGAGTATGATTGTGTTAGCCACGTTGTTGTGCAACCGATATCGGCCATAGTGTTTTATAACGATATGAGTATTTTCTAATCTTATAGTTATACGAAATACTGAAAATTAATGAAATCCTAAGTGTAATTAATTATTACCGACATGCAAAAGAGAGACTGTGATGCGGACTTGATCTATAATTATAATATATAATATCGTCTTAAATTCAGACTTTTTGGTATTATAGAGTATAGAGTCTGAAAGCGAATCAGGTACAAGTGCAACTATTGTATATCTCGTAGCGATTCTGAGACTGGGGGACGCCAAAAATCTTGAAATTATAGTAGCGGGTCTCTTAGAAAATTTTTGCGATACCTATTATACATATTTTTTTTTTTATTATTCTTGATAAATAACTGCCTCGGTGACTGGTGCCATTGGCTACATTAAATAATTACATGTGATTGAAACTTATATACAGGGTGATTCTTTTATCAAACAACACTCATTATTTAAAAAAGTATTGACTTTTTTCAATTTTTTTTTTTTTCAAAATTGTAGATTTACACTCTTCTTGAATTGTTTATTATTTTTATATTTTTCACCCTTATATTTATTATATACACCACCATCAACTTTTGATTTTCAAATGGTAACCTATACTTCAAATTTCATAATTTAATAAAGCTATTTTTTTAATTAATTATTACGTTAAAATTTTGAATTTAGCGCTAGTAGTTTATGAGTTATAGGTATTTAAAGTTTAGATTGGCAGAGTGGAGTGGTACGGGGTTACCCCGCAAAATGTTTGTCCACTACTCCGCTTGTCTAAACTTTAAATACTTATAACTCATAAACTACTAGTCCTAAATTCGATTTTTATGTATCAAAATTTTTAGAAAAATATTCTGCTTTGGAATATGAAATTAAAAAACTATGTTGCCATTCAAAAAAGTAAAAAACTTAAAAAATGATAAGGATAAAAAATATTTAAAAATATAATTTTTTAATAAAAGCGTTGGTTTTTTAACAACTTGAAACTATGTAAAACAATATTTTGAAAAAAGTCAATACTTTTATAAATAATGAGTGTTGTTTGATAAACGAATCACCCTGTATGTAAAAAATATAAAACTGATTTTAATATTTTAGTTGTATATACAATCTAGATTTATAATAATTAGTTTATTTATATCAATATGTTTTAAATTTTATTAAAGAGTTCTGTTTCCTTGAGGGATTCGAGCACTTGAGTAGTTCCGAAGGTTAGATCTTCTGATAGATTAAATGAGTTAAACTGAATTTCTTATGTTGAGTTGCGTACTTCCTACATTCTGCTTATACCTATGTCATCGACAGCGTATAAGTTAGGTTACTAAATGATGTTTTTGTACATTAATTTTCTAAAATGTTTATTCTTTTTTTTTTTTTGTCGCTTAAAATAAATGTATTATGATGCAAATGTATATGAGGAACATTTTGATTTTAAATTCATATAGTAATTCAACATATTATTTTACTAAGAGGATCTTATTTGTTTTCGCCGTGTTTATTTTCTGCGACAATACGCAAAACAAAGTCGATTAATACAAAATTTAGTGTAAAAAAGTGTGATATATAATATTGTTAATTTATTACCATTATTACCAGCGACGAATTGGTCCACCAGGATACCGGAAAAGTTTCCGGTGGGCCCATTCTCTGCAGGCCCGTCGTGCTTGGATTACGAATATTTTGATAATATTTAACCGTCTTTTATTTTTCATCGACTAGTATCACGATTTTGGAAATCATTTTGGCTGCACTATTATAGCTATTAGGTCTAGGTGCGTACATGTCATCATAAGTTTATTCATTTTATTTTAAACCGTCAACGTTGTTATGGAATTAATTTCAATATTGAAAATGTTTAATATCCTGCTCGGAGCTATGGACACATTGACTTTATATGATGATGGTGTGTTTAAAAAAAAAAAATTGTGACTGTCTTCTGCACTTTTTGAGGCAGTTAAAATGCTTCCATTTCCCATTTCAGTATCTATCTTTTCTTTCGGGAGAGTAAATCTAATTGTGATTTGGTTAGTCGTAAAAGTAAGTCACGTAGGCCACTCACTATTGTCAAACGTATATCATATTAAATTATAGACTACACAATATTACTAAAAAACAAAAAGTTTATAAGTTTTGGTGGGCCTTCATCACGTCATGGTAATAATTTTCCGGGCCAACATTTTTAGCCAATCCGCTGCTGCTTATATACACACACTTATATTTAACTATATTTGTATTGATTAAGTGATTCTCAGCTTCGATTTATTAGCATAATTTTATTTGTGGAAGTCGTCTGTATTATCGCTTATAATTTTTATTTTCTCTATTCGGCGTCGATTTCATTGTATTCAAACTTTAATGGTAAAATAACAAAACACGAATAATTATCAACAATATTCTATCGTCAATGTATGATCACCCTATGTTACAATGCACATATTAAAACTGCAGTGGCCGTTATCGATTTTGATTTCGACTGACTACAGTTTTCACAGTTCGGCGCCACCATCGAAATAGAATTGTTGTTTGCTTCGTCTTGCATCGGCCGAAGCAATTTCAAGTGGAAACCGCCACCAAAATAATGCACCCTTGAACAGGCATAGATAACATGGAATGTATCGATAAATGATTTTTTTTTTTTCGAATTTTATTTAGAACAAAGGTTTTGACATCAATGGCCATTATAGCCTGCAAAATGTAACATTAATTATCAGGGGCAAACGCAAAAAGGGGGGGGGGTGTAATCCCCCCCGAAATAGCAGGTACAAAAAATAAATTATCAGACCTACAAATGTGTTACAGATAAAATTTCAAAAAATAAAAATAAATCATTAGTTACCTATTAAAAAGTTTCCCTTCTTCTGTGTTTTGTAAATTAATGTATACAGTAAAATTACCATTAAAATGTATGATAACTATGACGGTATGTTATAACTTATTAATAAGTAATAACTGATCGACATCAGTGGCTGCCAATTCCTAATATTTTAACAACTGTATTACACTGTTGTATCAGATTAGACTGCTTAGCTAAATTGTGTTGTTATTGTTTTTCTCTCTAGTGGCGTTCTCTGCATGCTGCATCGCATACAAAATATAATAATATATTGTAAATTTGTATATAAAATGTAATAATATTTTTAGTTAATGTATTGGCATGTTCAACATACCCGAATAAGTTAATATTACATTTTTCTGTCCCATTTTTCAGATCATATAATATTTTATCTTATAATTATAGTTTTATTGAGATTTTTCTTTTTGCAATAATTGAGCAAATGGAATCTTAAGCATAAATAATAATGCTTGCCATTTATTTTAAATTTTATTAACAGTCTAAAGTTTAATCTTGACCTTATACCTATTGTATGTAGATAGTACTAATTTCATTTTGTACATAAATGTAATGAGCATACAAATTTTGAATTATAAATGTCTGTCGTACAATAAATAAACATTTTATTTAAATCAAAAATGTAAACGATATGGCTACATGCCATATGTAATATTACTACAATTTTTCCATAATAATTCCTACATGATTCTAAAACATTGGTTTATCATAGTAATCTATATGTTACAGTTAAAGTGTCGAATCAGTTATTTTATGAAACAACTAGATACTTTAAAATATACCTAAAACGTATAGGTATAATGTATATCATTTACAATTTAACTAGTTATTTTCTCTTAGTTTATGTGTCAAATTATATACAAAATATCATGTACAATATCGTTATATTACTGTCCATCATAATAACGATAGTGTTACATTTTCTGTAATGCAATTATTCTAACGAGCACTATTATTTTATTATACTATACCTATCAGTTATAACGTATCACTAGATAAGTATATGAAATTATAATAATATAATTTCAGTCGCAGGCGTGATACAAAATCTAAGGATATATGAGCTTTTTTTTAACTATTAAATATTTCAAACAAATAAAAACGTTACAATCAGAAAATATTATCATCAACATTGTGTTAAATTTTTGTTGTAGCTGAAAATTATTAATTTATATGTTTTTAACCTCAAGAAAAGAACGTTCAAACTTTAGAATAATATCATTTTTCGCGATATCGAACAGATTCAATTGAGTAATGAGTTGTGTATTCTTAATTTTATTAAGATTACCTGTCTAAATAATATGTTGATTTGCGAATTATACTTTCCACAAATGTTCTGTAGGTGTTATTCGTTGCCCTGGAGAATATAGCGTAGAAAATACCAGTTTTCGACAAACCCGAGTTTGTTTGACCGAATTAAAAAAAAATTAAAATTATATGTCATGTAGGTATTTGAAATTTTCGCTGAATATTTATACTAGCATCCCTATAGATCTCGAATATTTATGAATATATTTTGATCTTTTTATATATGAATTATTATATAATTATTAATTATATATTATAATATGAGGCCCAGGAGAATATGGCATACAAAATATCAGTTTTCAACAAACCCGAATTAGTTTGACTGAATGAAAATAAAAATAAAATTATATGTCATGTAGGTATTTGAAATTTTCGCTGAATATTCATACTAGCATCCCTATAGATCTCGAATATTTATGAAAATGTTTGGCATAAATTTGTATGTATGTGATAGATATGGATTATAGTCTATAATTGTCTAACTCTTATACACTTGTTTAGCACGCCGCATTCACGTGAATTTTTACATCCGTTTTCGAAATTTATATGACACTTGTTTACCTGTAAATTTCAAAGTGCCATAAGGGGGTCAGGGAAATGATATATTTTTTTTTAAAGTTTAGCATTTTATATGTCACCATTCTATTATGCTTCGTTTTAGCCATTTTATTGAACTGTTAGAATTAATGTCTTTTGTTGTGAAGATGAATATAGGCAATATAATATATAATTTTGATAATATAAAAATATTTCATCATTATTAAACCTATAATTTATTTTTTAATAAAATTTAATTAAAAAAAAAAATATAAGTTTAATTAAAAATATAAATTAGATAAGGTATATAAATTCATTAGAATTTACAAAAAAGTGTTATCAATAGTTGACTTCTTTCAACAAAATCTCATGACCTATTAACTTTTATCGCGTATTTTAGTCGTGTTTAATATACACGATACTTATTGTTCATTACTTGTAAAAATAAAATATAAGATTCATCAGCAAAATTTAAATCCAATATATTACGAAGCAGTCAATTTGAATAATAATAGTTTTAAAAAATACTGGCATATTTTTGAATCCATCAGACGGCTGCATACAAATTTAGTCCCGTGGCAACAATTCCTTTCGAATTGCGTACCGGTTAATTTTTGGGATCCTACTGGTTACGTCACGAATTTTTTTTTTAGTACTCACCAATATTGCGTCTCGTATATTCTAAAAACTAAACATTATATTTTCCATTCCCGTTTTTATGAAGACTTAATTTTAGCGTTTGTAATGATAATTACTACACTACTACTGGTAGGTTACAAATATTGTTTATGCTTTTATATTATTATTGTATTATTGCATTTGTTATTATATATGTATATATAATACCACCCGTTATTACCTTTTAGTAAAATGTATATTTTTTTTGTACGCATTTTGCTATTTTCACTTTACTAAAAATATAATATTCCTATGTTATAGCCGTTATAGGTAAAAATTTGAAAATTAACTATAGGCGAGTATTGATATTTACCTGCCTACATAATATCTGTATATAAATATAAATATAGTTTTTCTTCACATTTAAGTTGTATTGTCAATTATTCAAAATAACATTATGGTTCGCAATTAAATATTTTTAAATTACGTTCAACAAACAAATTCGGTTGTGTAGAAACCGGGTTTTTGCTGCAATATTTTTTTAGGCCACGTGTAATATCGATTGAATATTGTATATGATTCAAATACCAAGAACGTCTGCGGCGAATATAATGCACAAATTTATTATTTAATCAGGTGATAGATTCGATATTTTCTGTAATGCAATTATTCTAACGAGCACTATTATTTTATTATACTATACCTATCAGTTATAACGTATCACTAGATAAGTATATGAAATTATAATAATATAATTTCAGTCGCAGGCGTGATACAAAATCTAAGGATAAATGAGCTTTTTTTTAACTATTAAATATTTCAAACAAATAAAAACGTTACAATCAGAAAATATTATCATCAACATTGTGTTAAATTTTTGTTGTAGCTGAAAATTATTAATTTATATGTTTTTAACCTCAAGAAAAGAACGTTCAAACTTTAGAATAATATCATTTTTCGCGATATCGAACAGATTCAATTGAGTAATGAGTTGTGTATTCTTAATTTTATTAAGATTACCTGTCTAAATAATATGTTGATTTGCGAATTATACTTTCCACAAATGTTCTGTAGGTGTTATTCGTTGCCCTGGAGAATATAGCGTAGAAAATACCAGTTTTCGACAAACCCGAGTTTGTTTGACCGAATTAAAAAAAAATTAAAATTTTATGTCATGTAGGTATTTGAAATTTTCGCTGAATATTCATACTAGCATCCCTATAGATCTCGAATATTTATGAAAATGTTTGGCATAAATTTGTATGTATGTGATAGATATGGATTATAGTCTATAATTGTCTAACTCTTATACACTTGTTTAGCACGCCGCATTCACGTGAATTTTTACATCCGTTTTCGAAATTTATATGACACTTGTTTACCTGTAAATTTCAAAGTGCCATAAGGGGGTCAGGGAAATGATATATTTTTTTTTAAATTTTAGCATTTTATATGTCACCATTCTATTATGCTTCGTTTTAGCCATTTTATTGAACTGTTAGAATTAATGTCTTTTGTTGTGAAGATGAATATGGGCAATATAATATATAATTTTGATAATATAAAAATATTTCATCATTATTAAACCTATAATTTATTTTTTAATAAAATTTAATTAAAAAAAAAAATATAAGTTTAATTAAAAATATAAATTAGATAAGGTATATAAATTCATTAGAATTTACAAAAAAGTGTTATCAATAGTTGACTTCTTTCAACAAAATCTCATGACCTATTAACTTTTATCGCGTATTTTAGTCGTGTTTAATATACACGATACTTATTGTTCATTACTTGTAAAAATAAAATATAAGATTCATCAGCAAAATTTAAATCCAATATATTACGAAGCAGTCAATTTGAATAATAATAGTTTTAAAAAATACTGGCATATTTTTGAATCCATCAGACGGCTGCATACAAATTTAGTCCCGTGGCAACAATTCCTTTCGAATTGCGTACCGGTTAATTTTTGGGATCCTACTGGTTACGTCACGAATTTTTTTTTTAGTACTCACCAATATTGCGTCTCGTATATTCTAAAAACTAAACATTATATTTTCCATTCCCGTTTTTATGAAGACTTAATTTTAGCGTTTGTAATGATAATTACTACACTACTACTGGTAGGTTACAAATATTGTTTATGCTTTTATATTATTATTGTATTATTGCATTTGTTATTATATATGTATATATAATACCACCCGTTATTACCTTTTAGTAAAATGTATATTTTTTTTGTACGCATTTTGCTATTTTCACTTTACTAAAAATATAATATTCCTATGTTATAGCCGTTATAGGTAAAAATTTGAAAATTAACTATAGGCGAGTATTGATATTTACCTGCCTACATAATATCTGTATATAAATATAAATATAGTTTTTCTTCACATTTAAGTTGTATTGTCAATTATTCAAAATAACATTATGGTTCGCATTAAATATTTTTAAATTACGTTCAACAAACAAATTCGGTTGTGTAGAAACCGGGTTTTTGCTGCAATATTTTTTTAGGCCACGTATAATATCGATTGAATATTGTATATGATTCAAATACCAAGAACGTCTGCGGCGAATATAATGCACAAATTTATTATTTAATCAGGTGATAGATTCGATATTTTCTGTAATGCAATTATTCTAACGAGCACTATTATTTTATTATACCATACCTATCAGTTATAACGTATCACTAGATAAGTATATGAAATTATAATAATATAATTTCAGTCGCAGGCGTGATACAAAATCTAAGGATATATGAGCTTTTTTTTAACTATTAAATATTTCAAACAAATAAAAACGTTACAATCAGAAAATATTATCATCAACATTGTGTTAAATTTTTGTTGTAGCTGAAAATTATTAATTTATATGTTTTTAACCTCAAGAAAAGAACGTTCAAACTTTAGAATAATATCATTTTTCGCGATATCGAACAGATTCAATTGAGTAATGAGTTGTGTATTCTTAATTTTATTAAGATTACCTGTCTAAATAATATGTTGATTTGCGAATTATACTTTCCACAAATGTTCTGTAGGTGTTATTCGTTGCCCTGGAGAATATAGCGTAGAAAATACCAGTTTTCGACAAACCCGAGTTTGTTTGACCGAATTAAAAAAAAATTAAAATTTTATGTCATGTAGGTATTTGAAATTTTCGCTGAATATTCATACTAGCATCCCTATAGATCTCGAATATTTATGAAAATGTTTGGCATAAATTTGTATGTATGTGATAGATATGGATTATAGTCTATAATTGTCTAACTCTTATACACTTGTTTAGCACGCCGCATTCACGTGAATTTTTACATCCGTTTTCGAAATTTATATGACACTTGTTTACCTGTAAATTTCAAAGTGCCATAAGGGGGTCAGGGAAATGATATATTTTTTTTTAAATTTTAGCATTTTATATGTCACCATTCTATTATGCTTCGTTTTAGCCATTTTATTGAACTGTTAGAATTAATGTCTTTTGTTGTGAAGATGAATATGGGCAATATAATATATAATTTTGATAATATAAAAATATTTCATCATTATTAAACCTATAATTTATTTTTTAATAAAATTTAATTAAAAAAAAAAATATAAGTTTAATTAAAAATATAAATTAGATAAGGTATATAAATTCATTAGAATTTACAAAAAAGTGTTATCAATAGTTGACTTCTTTCAACAAAATCTCATGACCTATTAACTTTTATCGCGTATTTTAGTCGTGTTTAATATACACGATACTTATTGTTCATTACTTGTAAAAATAAAATATAAGATTCATCAGCAAAATTTAAATCCAATATATTACGAAGCAGTCAATTTGAATAATAATAGTTTTAAAAAATACTGGCATATTTTTGAATCCATCAGACGGCTGCATACAAATTTAGTCCCGTGGCAACAATTCCTTTCGAATTGCGTACCGGTTAATTTTTGGGATCCTACTGGTTACGTCACGAATTTTTTTTTTAGTACTCACCAATATTGCGTCTCGTATATTCTAAAAACTAAACATTATATTTTCCATTCCCGTTTTTATGAAGACTTAATTTTAGCGTTTGTAATGATAATTACTACACTACTACTGGTAGGTTACAAATATTGTTTATGCTTTTATATTATTATTGTATTATTGCATTTGTTATTATATATGTATATATAATACCACCCGTTATTACCTTTTAGTAAAATGTATATTTTTTTTGTACGCATTTTGCTATTTTCACTTTACTAAAAATATAATATTCCTATGTTATAGCCGTTATAGGTAAAAATTTGAAAATTAACTATAGGCGAGTATTGATATTTACCTGCCTACATAATATCTGTATATAAATATAAATATAGTTTTTCTTCACATTTAAGTTGTATTGTCAATTATTCAAAATAACATTATGGTTCGCATTAAATATTTTTAAATTACGTTCAACAAACAAATTCGGTTGTGTAGAAACCGGGTTTTTGCTGCAATATTTTTTTAGGCCACGTATAATATCGATTGAATATTGTATATGATTCAAATACCAAGAACGTCTGCGGCGAATATAATGCACAAATTTATTATTTAATCAGGTGATAGATTCGATATTTTCTGTAATGCAATTATTCTAACGTGCACTATTATTTTATTATACCATACCTATCAGTTATAACGTATCACTAGATAAGTATATGAAATTATAATAATATAATTTCAGTCGCAGGCGTGATACAAAATCTAAGGATATATGAGCTTTTTTTTAACTATTAAATATTTCAAACAAATAAAAACGTTACAATCAGAAAATATTATCATCAACATTGTGTTAAATTTTTGTTGTAGCTGAAAATTATTAATTTATATGTTTTTAACCTCAAGAAAAGAACGTTCAAACTTTAGAATAATATCGTTTTTTGCGATATCGAACAGATTCAATTGAGTAATGAGTTGTGTATTCTTAATTTTATTAAGATTACCTGTCTAAATAATATGTTGATTTGCGAATTATACTTTCCACAAATGTTCTGTAGGTGTTATTCGTTGCCCTGGAGAATATAGCGTAGAAAATACCAGTTTTCGACAAACCCGAGTTTGATTGACCGAATTAAAAAAAAATTAAAATTATATGTCATGTAGGTATTTGAAATTTTCGCTGAATATTCATACTAGCATCCCTATAGATCTCGAATATTTATGAATATATTTTGATCTTTTTATATATGAATTATTATATAATTATTAATTATATATTATAATATGTGGCCCAGGAGAATATGGCATACAAAATATCAGTTTTCAACAAACCCGAATTAGTTTGACTGAATGAAAATAAAAATAAAATTATATGTCATGTAGGTATTTGAAATTTTCGCTGAATATTCATACTAGCATCCCTGTAGATCTCGAATATTTATGAAAATGTTTGGCATAAATTTGTATGTATGTGATAGATATGGATTATAGTCTATAATTGTCTAACTCTTATACACTTGTTTAGCACGCCGCATTCACGTGAATTTTTACATCCGTTTTCGAAATTTATATGACACTTGTTTACCTGTAAATTTCAAAGTGCATAAGGGGGTCAGGGAAATGATATATTTTTTTTTAAATTTTAGCATTTTATATGTCACCATTCTATTATGCTTCCTTTTAGCCATTTTATTGAACTGTTAGAATTAATGTCTTTTGTTGTGAAGATGAATATGGGCAATATAATATATAATTTTGATAATATAAAAATATTTCATCATTATTAAACCTATAATTTATTGTTTAATAAAATTTAATTAGAAAAAAAAATATAAGTTTAATTAAAAATATAAATTAGATAAGGTATATAAATTCATTAGAATTTACAAAAAAGTGTTATCAATAGTTGACTTCTTTCAACAAAATCTCATGACCTATTAACTTTTATCGCGTATTTTAGTCGTGTTTAATATACACGATACTTATTGTTCATTACTTGTAAAAATAAAATATAAGATTCATCAGCAAAATTTAAATCCAATATATTACGAAGCAGTCAATTTGAATAATAATAGTTTTAAAAAATACTGGCATATTTTTGAATGGATCAGACGGCTGCATACAAATTTAGTCCCGTGGCAACAATTCCTTTCGAATTGCGTACCGGTTAATTTTTGGGATCCTACTGGTTACGTCACGAATTTTTTTTTTAGTACTCACCAATATTGCGTCTCGTATATTCTAAAAACTAAACATTATATTTTCCATTCCCGTTTTTATGAAGACTTAATTTTAGCGTTTGTAATGATAATTACTACACTACTACTGGTAGGTTACAAATATTGTTTATGCTTTTATATTATTATTGTATTATTGCATTTGTTATTATATATGTATATATATTACCACCCGTTATTACCTTTTAGTAAAATGTATATTTTTTTTGTACGCATTTTGCTATTTTCACTTTAGTAAAAATATAATATTTCTATGTTATAGCCGTTATAGGTAAAAATTTGAAAATTAACTATAGGCGAGTATTGATATTTACCTGCCTACATAATATCTGTATATAAATATAAATATAGTTTTTCTTCACATTTAAGTTGTATTGTCAATTATTCAAAATAACATTATGGTTCGCAATTAAATATTTTTAAATTACGTTCAACAAACAAATTCGGTTGTGTAGAAACCGGGTTTTTGCTGCAATATTTTTTTAGGCCACGTATAATATCGATTGAATATTGTATATGATTCAAATACCAAGAACGTCTGCGGCGAATATAATGCACAAATTTATTATTTAATCAGGTGATAGATTCGATATTTTCTGTAATGCAATTATTCTAACGAGCACTATTATTTTATTATACCATACCTATCAGTTATAACGTATCACTAGATAAGTATATGAAATTATAATAATATAATTTCAGTCGCAGGCGTGATACAAAATCTAAGGATAAATGAGCTTTTTTTTAACTATTAAATATTTCAAACAAATAAAAACGTTACAATCAGAAAATATTATCATCAACATTGTGTTAAATTTTTGTTGTAGCTGAAAATTATTAATTTATATGTTTTTAACCTCAAGAAAAGAACGTTCAAACTTTAGAATAATATCATTTTTCGCGATATCGAACAGATTCAATTGAGTAATGAGTTGTGTATTCTTAATTTTATTAAGATTACCTGTCTAAATAATATGTTGATTTGCGAATTATACTTTCCACAAATGTTCTGTTGGTGTTATTCGTTGCCCTGGAGAATATAGCGTAGAAAATACCAGTTTTCGACAAACCCGAGTTTGTTTGACCGAATTAAAAAAAAATTAAAATTATATGTCATGTAGGTATTTGAAATTTTCGCTGAATATTCATACTAGCATCCCTATAGATCTCGAATATTTATGAATATATTTTGATCTTTTTATATATGAATTATTATATAATTATTAATTATATATTATAATATGTGGCCCAGGAGAATATGGCATACAAAATATCAGTTTTCAACAAACCCGAATTAGTTTGACTGAATGAAAATAAAAATAAAATTATATGTCATGTAGGTATTTGAAATTTTCGCTGAATATTCATACTAGCATCCCTATAGATCTCGAATATTTATGAAAATGTTTGGCATAAATTTGTATGTATGTGATAGATATGGATTATAGTCTATAATTGTCTAACTCTTATACACTTGTTTAGCACGCCGCATTCACGTGAATTTTTACATCCGTTTTCGAAATTTATATGACACTTGTTTACCTGTAAATTTCAAAGTGCCATAAGGGGGTCAGGGAAATGATATATTTTTTTTTAAATTTTAGCATTTTATATGTCACCATTCTATTATGCTTCGTTTTAGCCATTTTATTGAACTGTTAGAATTAATGTCTTTTGTTGTGAAGATGAATATGGGCAATATAATATATAATTTTGATAATATAAAAATATTTCATCATTATTAAACCTATAATTTATTTTTTAATAAAATTTAATTAAAAAAAAAAATATAAGTTTAATTAAAAATATAAATTAGATAAGGTATATAAATTCATTAGAATTTACAAAAAAGTGTTATCAATAGTTGACTTCTTTCAACAAAATCTCATGACCTATTAACTTTTATCGCGTATTTTAGTCGTGTTTAATATACACGATACTTATTGTTCATTACTTGTAAAAATAAAATATAAGATTCATCAGCAAAATTTAAATCCAATATATTACGAAGCAGTCAATTTGAATAATAATAGTTTTAAAAAATACTGGCATATTTTTGAATCCATCAGACGGCTGCATACAAATTTAGTCCCGTGGCAACAATTCCTTTCGAATTGCGTACCGGTTAATTTTTGGGATCCTACTGGTTACGTCTCGAATTTTGTTTTTAGTACTCACCAATATTGCGTCTCGTATATTCTAAAAACTAAACATTATATTTTCCATTCCCGTTTTTATGAAGACTTAATTTTAGCGTTTGTAATGATAATTACTACACTACTATTGGTAGGTTACAAATATTGTTTATGCTTTTATATTATTATTGTATTATTGCATTTGTTATTATATATGTATATATAATACCACCCATTATTACCTTTTAGTAAAATATATATTTTTTTTGTACGCATTTTGCTATTTTCACTTTAGTAAAAATATAATATTCCTATGTTATAGCCGTTATAGGTAAAAATTTGAAAATTAACTATAGGCGAGTATTGATATTTACCTGCCTACATAATATCTGTATATAAATATAAATATAGTTTTTCTTCACATTTAAGTTGTATTGTCAATTATTCAAAATAACATTATGGTTCGCAATTAAATATTTTTAAATTACGTTCGACAAACAAATTCGGTTGTGTAGAAACCGGGTTTTTGCTGCAATATTTTTTTAGGCCACGTATAATATCGATTGAATATTGTATATGATTCAAATACCAAGAACGTCTGCGGCGAATATAATGCACAAATTTATTATTTAATCAGGTGATAGATTCGATATTTTCTGTAATGCAATTATTCTAACGAGCACTATTATTTTATTATACTATACCTATCAGTTATAACGTATCACTAGATAAGTATATGAAATTATAATAATATAATTTCAGTCGCAGGCGTGATACAAAATCTAAGGATAAATGAGCTTTTTTTTAACTATTAAATATTTCAAACAAATAAAAACGTTACAATCAGAAAATATTATCATCAACATTGTGTTAAATTTTTGTTGTAGCTGAAAATTATTAATTTATATGTTTTTAACCTCAAGAAAAGAACGTTCAAACTTTAGAATAATATCATTTTTCGCGATATCGAACAGATTCAATTGAGTAATGAGTTGTGTATTCTTAATTTTATTAAGATTACCTGTCTAAATAATATGTTGATTTGCGAATTATACTTTCCACAAATGTTCTGTAGGTGTTATTCGTTGCCCTGGAGAATATAGCGTAGAAAATACCAGTTTTCGACAAACCCGAGTTTGTTTGACCGAATTAAAAAAAAATTAAAATTTTATGTCATGTAGGTATTTGAAATTTTCGCTGAATATTTATACTAGCATCCCTATAGATCTCGAATATTTATGAATATATTTTGATCTTTTTATATATGAATTATTATATAATTATTAATTATATATTATAATATGTGGCCCAGGAGAATATGGCATACAAAATATCAGTTTTCAACAAACCCGAATTAGTTTGACTGAATGAAAATAAAAATAAAATTATATGTCATGTAGGTATTTGAAATTTTCGCTGAATATTCATACTAGCATCCCTATAGATCTCGAATATTTATGAAAATGTTTGGCATAAATTTGTATGTATGTGATAGATATGGATTATAGTCTATAATTGTCTAACTCTTATACACTTGTTTAGCACGCCGCATTCACGTGAATTTTTACAACCGTTTTCGAAATTTATATGACACTTGTTTACCTGTAAATTTCAAAGTGCCATAAGGGGGTCAGGGAAATGATATATTTTTTTTTAAATTTTAGCATTTTATATGTCACCATTCTATTATGCTTCCTTTTAGCCATTTTATTGAACTGTTAGAATTAATGTCTTTTGTTGTGAAGATGAATATGGGCAATATAATATATAATTTTGATAATATAAAAATATTTCATCATTATTAAACCTATAATTTATTGTTTAATAAAATTTAATTAGAAAAAAAAATATAAGTTTAATTAAAAATACAAATTAGATAAGGTATATAAATTCATTAGAATTTACAAAAAAGTGTTATCAATAGTTGACTTCTTTCAACAAAATCTCATGACCTATTAACTTTTATCGCGTATTTTAGTCGTGTTTAATATACACGATACTTATTGTTCATTACTTGTAAAAATAAAATATAAGATTCATCAGCAAAATTTAAATCCAATATATTACGAAGCAGTCAATTTGAATAATAATAGTTTTAAAAAATACTGGCATATTTTTGAATCCATCAGACGGCTGCATACAAATTTAGTCCCGTGGCAACAATTCCTTTCGAATTGCGTACCGGTTAATTTTTGGGATCCTACTGGTTACGTCACGAATTTTGTTTTTAGTACTCACCAATATTGCGTCTCGTATATTCTAAAAACTAAACATTATATTTTCCATTCCCGTTTTTATGAAGACTTAATTTTAGCGTTTGTAATGATAATTACTACACTACTACTGGTAGGTTACAAATATTGTTTATGCTTTTATATTATTATTGTATTATTGCATTTGTTATTATATATGTATATATAATACCACCCATTATTACCTTTTAGTAAAATATATATTTTTTTTGTACGCATTTTGCTATTTTCACTTTAGTAAAAATATAATATTCCTATGTTATAGCCGTTATAGGTAAAAATTTGAAAATTAACTATAGGCGAGTATTGATATTTACCTGCCTACATAATATCTGTATATAAATATAAATATAGTTTTTCTTCACATTTAAGTTGTATTGTCAATTATTCAAAATAACATTATGGTTCGCAATTAAATATTTTTAAATTACGTTCGACAAACAAATTCGGTTGTGTAGAAACCGGGTTTTTGCTGCAATATTTTTTTAGGCCACGTATAATATCGATTGAATATTGTATATGATTCAAATACCAAGAACGTCTGCGGCGAATATAATGCACAAATTTATTATTTAATCAGGTGATAGATTCGATATTTTCTGTAATGCAATTATTCTAACGAGCACTATTATTTTATTATACTATACCTATCAGTTATAACGTATCACTAGATAAGTATATGAAATTATAATAATATAATTTCAGTCGCAGGCGTGATACAAAATCTAAGGATATATGAGCTTTTTTTTAACTATTAAATATTTCAAACAAATAAAAACGTTACAATCAGAAAATATTATCATCAACATTGTGTTAAATTTTTGTTGTAGCTGAAAATTATTAATTATATGTTAAAAAAAAATTAAAATTATATGCCATGTTGGTATTTGAAATTTTCGATGAATATTCATACTAGCATCCCTATAGATCTCGAATATTTATGAATATATTTTGATCTTTTTATATATGAAATTCAAATTGTATGATGACGGATTAACAATTTTTTGAATTGCATGGTCACAATATTTGTATTCAAACTTTCAAATTTTGCGTTTAGTGATGCAGATCTAAGTTAAGTGATGCAGAAATAAAATAATAAAAGCAATGGAACTTTTATTTTTATGTAATAAAAATGTATTGTAAGACTCACTATTCGTATATTGACATATTTTTGAATCCATCAGACGGCTGCATACAAATTAGATGGAGAATCGATCAAATACATAAACCTTCCACGCAATGAGCTCTTTAATTTAAAAAAAAATCATAACCATCGGTTCAGTAGTTTCCGAGAATTTATCACTCGTAGGTTTTAATTTTCACATTTATATATAAAGATTGTTTCAGACACCACGGTCCATGGTGTATCGGAGATGAAAGCGCCCAGCAAGTTTCCCCCTCCAGTGTCCGGCGACAGTTCGTCTGGCGATAGCTATGCCAGAATAGAAAGTTGACCGACAAGTGACACCTTTTTTTGTCTTTTCTCAACGGTTGGGCCTGACACACGTCTGTGTTCACCCATCTTTATTGCGCGCCATTTTTTTTTGTGCTGCCACACCAAATCTGTTGTGGTCAATTTTTTATATTCGACGGTCCTGTCGGAACCAAGGCTAGCGTTATCGCAAGTGTTTAACTTTTTGACAAGTTGGCAATTATTTTGTGCTTTGCCGCCGTGTTTGCGACCCCTATTGCTGTTTTTTTTTACTGGAACATCGTGTCACCTGTCATCTGTGAAGGACCACGTGCATTATCCGACGCATTACTTCAAACCAGGTCGTCTTTATATTATTTTTTATTTGTATAATAGTCTTCTTGTATTTTTTTATACTATATTACATATTATTATTATTATTATTATATTCATTTATTGTAAATTATTCCCGGGGCGCCCTATACTAAGTCCATTATAAATAATAAAAATTATTTAATTTATTTGGGCTTATTGTTTAATATAGATTTTGATCGGTGTCATATACACCTAAGATTTATTTTCACTTGATATATTATTTATTTATTGTATATTTGGGTAACCCATTCCGCTCCTGTCTACAACATTACACGCAAGTTGTTGCCGACAACTGCCGATCGTAGTAGGATCGGTAACGGGCTTAACGGCGCAACAGTTTGTGTAAATACATAAAAAACTTATTGTGAACATCTTTTGTTTGCCATTGGGAGAAGGAGGAGTATGAAGTAGATCATTTATAAAGACATTAGTGTAATACAATTTTATTTCAGTTATTGTTCTTTCAGTTCTTTGTTCACTTTGTTTTTATTTTTTTATGATACTAAATCAAAATGATTTTTTTAAAGAAAAGTTTAATAACACTTACAATTCTAGCGCTTGTAATTTGCGTTATGTCATATGGTGAAGATAAAGCTGTACAAAGTATGGATTAATTTATTGATATAATAATTATTTTACGTATATGTATAAGATGTTTTTATTGTGTGATTTTTATTATCACCGATTAGTAAATTTTCTTAGATAAATTTAAAAACTGAAACCAATTAATACATATTATGTTATAATATAAACTTGAAAATAAGCTGTTAATGTAGAAAAATGTAGGAAATGTTGAAAAAATGTAAAAATGTAGGAAAATGTAGGAAATGTTGAAAACACTAGGATAATTTTACGATCGGAATCATATGAAGCCATACTCGTCCAAAGCACAGGTGTCATTCCATATACATAACAAGCAGGTGAATAGAAAAATAAAAGTAAATTGGCAAGGAGAATTTCTCAAACGCTGTGATATGCCAACATACTTAGGTGTGACATTAGTCAGAACACTTACCTACAAAAATCATTGTGAAAAAAGTAAACACAAGAAATGGAATACCTAATACGGAAATTGTAGGGTCCGAATGCGGAGCGGAGCCGAATACATTACGAATATCAGCCATGGCATTATGTTTCTCTACGGTAGAATATGTTTGCCTTATGTGGAGAAACTCGGTACATACTAAAAAAGTGGATAAAGCCACAAATAAAACACACCGAATAATGACAGGATGTTTATAACCTACCAAAAAAAAAACTTACATATGCTCAGTGGTATAGCACCATAAAAAGTTATTTAAAAAACAATTGATATTTCATTGATTTTAAAAGAAACATTAATAAATTCAAAGTTGTAAATCAAATTTGCATGACTTAATTTTAGTATACCTAGCTGAAATGTATTTGAATAAGTTTTCACAAATGTTTTAAGTTATAAATTATACAATTTATTTGAATTATTGATGTAATATGATTTTACCTAGGTAACCTAACTTTATTATTTCTTTTTTTTATTTAACCATAATTTCTGTACTAGGTTAAAAATTGAATGACGTATACAAAATAATAGAACAGTTGGTTACATTTTGTACGATCTAGGACAAATGGACGTAGCCGTTTGGACATGGGGACAATTGGACGTCAAAAAAAAAATATATATATAACCATATTTACATTATTAAATAAATTAAATTAATAAGCTATTTATATTTATACGTCAAAAATTAATATTAAATATTTAAATATACAAATAATTCATAATATCTAAAAAGTTATTCAATGTCAAACATAGTTTTTTATATTAATTATATTATCTACCTATCTTATTCTGTTGTTATATTAAAAAGTGGTCAACGTCTTATTTTAATGTAATGAAATATTTTGAGCGATTCCGCGTAAAAATGATATTTAACTTCACCATCGCGATTCGAATTAATAATTAACGACATTTTACATATATGTACATTACTACACAATTTGTATACAACTAACAAGATTATAAGTGTGTATTGTCGTGTATTACAAAATGTGATATAAATGGTTGTAATAACCAATAAGTTTAAAGTTATATATTATACCTATTTTTATTATAGGTGTACCTATTGCCAAAACGATAAAATTAAATCTATAGGTAATAGGCACGTGATAATCAATAATAATTGATAATGTTCGATATGATACGTTACCATTAGTTATATTACTAACAAATATAATATCAATGGTTTTATAATTTATAAATAGGTAAACACCTATAAAATATAAACAAGAACTATTAGTTTTTAATTTTTAGTTTTTTTTTTTAATTGTATAAATTTTAAATTTAATTTATAATTATTTTTTTTTTTTTTGACGTCCAATTGACCCCACGTCCAAACAGCCACGTCCAAACGGCTACGTCCATTAGTTCCAATTCGCATTTTGTATGGTCTATTATGATGTGATAATTATTATATCGTATAATTCATGATAAATATACAAAATTTGTAAATAAAATGTATTGTTTTAACTTTTATTTTCAGGAATATGTATAGGTAATATTTTAATTTAATAATCAATTAATAGTAAATTCATGATATTTTACACAATAAAAAAAAAAATTAAAGTTTGATGTGTTATATTGTGTTTTTTTGAATTATAGTTAACCTAATTATTATTCCAATTCTCCGTTTTAGGTTATTGATGCATTTAGAATCTATATTTTGATGGGAGTTTATTTCTGTTTTAAAATTGATTTACTGTATTCATAACTTGTTATAACTATTAGGAAAGTATCTTCAAAAGTGTGAATGTAATTTTTTAATTTACTAAGTTAATCGTATAATTTTGAAGTTTTTGACAAATTTAATAATGCAAAAATAATATAAATAATATAAATATAGTTCATTTTTAAATTTGATTTTTATTAAAAATAGTAAAACTGAATACTGGATTGTTTCAAACATTTGTTTGTTGAATACAGATGACAGATTGTATAAATATTAATTGTAATTTAATTGTAAGAATTATTGGCCAATGATTGGTTGATTAAAAATAATTAAATCATTTAATAAATCAATTGTTTATACTGCTCAAGCATAGTTCTATATGTCATTATATTGAATATTTTTAAATATTACAGATATTTTAACAAAAGTACCTCATAACAACTGTAAGTTTATTATAATTAATAGAAAAGTTAGTAAGTAAGCGCTTTAATGGCATACTATTTTCGAAGTATATTATGCACACCTAATCATAATTGCCCCCATTGGATTTATGATTTTTATTATAAAGTGCTTCCCACGCTATTTGAGAAAAGTTTTTTAATTAAATTGATTCTAGAAAGACAGGATTTTTTATGCATTGTATGTAAGGGAGCCATGTAGCTTTAGAATCGAAGATTACTCCGAGGATTTTGACTTGAGTTAGGTGTTTGATAGTGTGGTTGCCTATTTTTATTGTTAACTTTTCTTTTTCAATTGATGAGTATGAGGCTAGTTTTATTCGGCGCGAAACGGAAACCAGACTTTTTGGACCAGGATTCAAATTTTTTGATTGAATCTTGTAGCAATTGTTGAATAGTGTTACTATTAGAGCTGTGGCAGATGATATTTAAGTCATCAGCATATAACAGAGAGATATTGGGGTTGTGTATTCATCCGGAAATGTTATTGGTGGTGATTAGAAATAGCATCACTGAAATAGTGGATCCTTGAGGTACGCCATTCTCTTGTGTAAATGTATCAGATAGGACGTTGAAGGTTTTAACCTGAAAAGTACGGGTGCCGAGGAAGTTATTTATGAAGTGTAATATGTTACCTGAACGGGTCGGGAGCATAAGATAATATTACGCGTGCCCGAACGCCAATGCTTTAAGGCACCACTAACACCTAGGGCGGAGAAATAATATGGTGATAGCTGGGTGTGTAGTGGTGTAGTAGTTCAAACAGCAGTGGTCGGGGTTGCCGGGCAAATACTGTAGAACTACGTAATGCGTGTTGTGCGAAAGGTGTGTTTTTGTGTACGAGTGTGTTTATATGTGGATGTGTGTATAAATAATTAAACTAAAATAAAAAATAAATGGTAACACAATTGCTGGTAAATAATTAATTGCTGTATAATACACGATATCAATAATAAATTAACAAATATATAAAAATCACAGCAACACAATAATATTCGTATAAAAATATAATAATTAATAAATCAAAACCCTTATGGCTGAACAAGATAAATAATATTATAGCCCTTCTGGCTCAACACAGGAAAAATATGGCTGTACAAACGAGAGATATAAAAAATAAAGTTTTATGGCCCTTCTGGCCCAACAAAAAGGTATATATAAAAAGGTATAACGCTGCTATTGGGACTATAAGTTTATATGCGACCCTTATGGTACGACAAAATAAATAATAATATAAGCAGCTATTATAGCTATAGCTGGTGTACAATAGTATAAGTATAATATAATATGTCAGCTATTGGAGCTGTAGCTTTAAAGCTTTAATATTAATATAAAAAGCGGCCCTTATGACCAAACACAATATAGGTACATATATAAATAAAATACTGTACGGCCCTTATGGCACGACAACGTCGACAACTAAATGTATATAACAAAAATATGATGATAAAATAACTCACAGTTGTGGAGCGCAGACTGGCCAGCTAGTCCTAGCTATATAATACAAAAATAATACACACGACAACAGAAACATAATATTCTTTAAAAGGTTACAAAAAATAGGTAACTATTGATGATGCTCGTATGAGTATAATATGTATAAAACTGGTGATTTCACATATTACAATAATAATAATGATATAACGTCGCGCCGACAATTTAATACATTAATTTAAATTATAATACGATTGAGCCCTTCTGGCGCGAACAATTATAGTAAAAAAAACATTGCTTGACAATATTATAGAAAATAATAAAATATATTTTTGCACACAACAGTGCTAACGCGACGACGTTTGATACGAGACAAAAAGTCACGGCAGCCGTGTTAGCAATATACACGTAGCCGCGGCATACGATAACGAGTCTTAATTATCTATATGTTATATAATTCACACGGCACATTTAAATAGATACATACAAAAATAAATATTATAGTAACAACAGGTGATTGTGTGTGTGTGTGTTTGTGTCCAGTCGGTGGTATACCTACGGCTAATGTGCCGTCGTGGCGGCGACATTACCTTTAGTTAGAATTTTGTAGAGCTTGTGGATGATTTTGGGTCTCCAAGCTGAGTCATATGCCTTAGCGATGTCAAAACTAATCAAACCTAAGATTTAATTGTTCTTTAGGACTGTTTGGATTTAATTTTTAATGTTTAAAATATTCTTGGTAGTGCTTCCATCACGTCTAAATTTGTTTTGTTCAGTAGTGAGGAAATTAGACTTTTCCAGGTGCCACGTGATTTAACATTAAAAAAAAAAAAAAAAATGGTGCCACGTTAGGCGATTATTAATAATTTTCTCGAGTAGTTTATAAAGCGTGATTAAAAGGCATATAGGATAATAGTTATCGGGTAAGAACTTATTTTTGCCAGGTTTTAAAATGGGAATGATTTGACCATGTCTCCATGAATTGGGGAAACAGTTATTGTTCCAGATTGAATTTTATATTAATAGTAAATGGATCCTTGTGTTCGCTGGGCGATTTTGTACAAATAGGTAGGGGATTCCGTCTGGGCCAGGACTTTTGCTTTTACAGTTACGGAGAGCTTCCTCAAGTTCTATGATGAGTAGAGAGAAGTTAAGGTATGTTTGAACATTATTACAGCGATACACTGTATTTATTGGGTTGTTGTATATGTGTGCCTTGGATAAGAACTCCTGATTATAGTTGGAGTTGCTTGAATTCTCTTGAAACGTTCAGAACCGATTATTGGATAATATGCGGAATACGAAAACGATGTCTTTTGGAAACATTATTTTGCCTAAAGCAACGATGAAGTCTCTCCAAAATATTCCGTCTATTGAGTTGAATACAAGGGCATGTTCTCTGCTGGGGGTGTTTTCATTGGCTGCCACGGATGCGTATAGTTTAAACGTGTGTTTTGAAGAGGTTATTGTTATCATGACGTACTTTATTCTTGGGCTGTTGATATCATTTGGCGGAGTCACAGAAGTCGCCGAAGGTGAAGAAGAAGAAGATGTGGGGAGAGTATTTGTGCATAGGGAGGGGGAAGTGGGGTTTTTTGTAGATGTGTTGGTTGTGCGACAAAGAGTGGATTGTATATGGTCAATTTATTTTTGTGTTTGGTTATTGATGGTAAATTCGTTTTGTTAGGTTATTTGGACGTTATCGGTTTGCTATTGATCGATGGTTTAGACCAGGCATGTCAAACACGCGGCCCGTGGCTCATTTTTTTGTGGCCCTCGGCTACCAATATTAATGGAAAAAATATTTATTTATTTTTAATAATATTATTTGTGCGACGACTGGTCAGAATGTCAGAATGGTTCATTTGGTATACATTATTATACTGTCTTATCTTCTGATAAACTATTATCGAATAGGGATTATTGATGGTTTATATATATTTATATCTATATTCATTATAGATTATAGATTAATAATTTATATCGTCAGTTTGCGACACGCGTGCCTCTTCCACTGTTAACTAGACGACTATACGACTAGTCGTTCGATAACCACCGTGTGTTCAAGTTTAAATTTTGTTACGTGTATATTCTGATGTAAATTTAATCTTTAAAAATGTCTGTATCAAAACCAAGTGGTAGTAATAAACGAAAAATTACCGATGAACATCGTCAGCTTCAATAAAATTGGGAATTACAATATTTTTGCAGTGACATCAATAATCTAAACTTTAGACCATAGAGTAATATAGAGGTGCCGGTTTAGCTAAAAAGTGAAGCTAAAAACGTAGACACAATTTACGGCACTACCAGTTTTATGGACTAAAATATTGTACAGATGTAAACAGTTTAGCCAACCTGTCCAATTATATTTATTTTTTCGTGTTTTTTGGAATCGACACGTCTAAAATTTAATTTAAACTTCACTATTTTAGAGTAGGTAAATGTAATAGTAAACGGAGCGATAATTAAGCGTGCACACATTACAAGTGCGGGACACCGAATGGTATTTATTTTAAATAAAAATAAAAAAATTACCTAAAGATATTTGAATACAAGATTACTTTGCATCGGGTGAAAAGGTTTTTAAATTTTAGCGAATTTTTTGCGGGAATAAAAATTTTTAATTTATATTATACGATATTTATTATGAATTACAACAATATTATTGAATACCTATCGATATGCTCCTATCGATGCAAAATAAATTTCAAAATCTAATCAAAAATCTTTAATTCGTTTAAACCAAACCACTAGAAATATCTAATTTTTGTCAGTCTCTAAAATTGTTGTTTTGATGAAAAATGTGTAGTGTATGAAAAAGCCTTAAATTTTAAATTTTATATAAATTATTTAATATTTCATAAATCATAGCTGTATACAAATCTCTATATAAACGACCGAATGAAATTTTATAATCAGTATATTTAAAGAAAGATAAATCACAAATTATCCAAAGCCCTTTAATATTTATTTAAATATTTAAATTGAATACTTGTTTAATACGTATTTATAATTTAAACCAATGAGCTGTTTTCAATTCATTAATTGTATAAATAATTTTAAAAAAATATTTACCTACTCTTTATTATTGTCATTAATTGGTTCTATTTGTTTTCAGTTAATAATCGTAAGTATTTTCATTGTAGTTTGTTAAGTATGATTAAGTTTTATTAATCAATTTATTTAATGCAGTTAGTACGCTATAGTTCTGTAACGCTTTACATATTACTGTAAAAAATATTTAAACGTTTTAAAAATCTTAAGAGAATGATTCATTTGATATTATAAATTTATTGAAAACCATAACACTAACTATAAAAAACCAAATAAGTGAATGTCGCTCTGCTGTACACTAGGTTAAAAATGGGTTACTGTATGGATGGTATTAAATTTGAATTCAATGATATAATATCATGGTATACGAAAAATGATTCTGAGTGGAGACGGTTTGTCGTTCTAGGATATGTTATACTAAATTAGTCATATGGGTATTATTTAAAAAAAAAAATATAGGTACCTACCTATTATATTAATTCCAAATCAATCAAATCAGATTCATTATATGTACGCGACTCACTCAGTCATTCATAATAGGTATATACAATTTATTATAAAGTATTAATTAAAGTTATTAACGACGTTAACTATATTAAATATAGAATTTAAATTATACTCTAAAAAGTTTAATTACCCACGAATAATATTTTTAATTATAACAGTACAACTAAAATTGTTTTTCTTGATTATTTAATATGTAGTTTCATCCAAATTTGAACCTGAAATAACTAGGAAAAAAACTGTTCGTATAGTTTTTAGACTTTTTTGTTGCAGAATAATACTTACGTGGAACGTTGTTTAAAATTTCCAATTCTTTGCTATTAAATTTAAATTTTTTATACATTTTTAACAAGTAAATTATTTGTAAATTTTCGATTAAATAAATTTTGTCAAAATTTGAACTTTAAATGGTTATAAAAATATATTTTTAATATTTTCCAACTACTGTTATATCAACTATTGCAGTACCTACGTTGTATTCAATTTTCAAATTTTTGACCAAATTAATAAAATTGTATTCACATTTATAAAATAAAAAACGGACAATTTCAAATGTCTATGAATAACTGAGATATTTTGAAAATTGTATCAAGTATAGAAATTTATAAAATAAACATTTGGTGTTAATTTCAAATTTCTACAGTTATTCGTTTTTGAATATTAATAAAATAAGAATATTGGCCCAAAGAGAAATTGAGTGAATATCTCAATGTTATAATTTAAATGCTCATAAAAATTTAATTTGACTTTCCGGTAGACATTTTTTGCTAGATAAAAGTAAACATACTCGTGAAGAATCTTGTATTAAATTTTCAAATTTTAGATTTAAACATAGACCTTATACTTAGTATAAGGTCTATGGATTTAAATGATACATTTTTATGAAGTTCTAACTCAAAATTAATTGCAAATTTCGGTGACTTTTACGTATTTTATCAAATTCAAACTTTCAATACTATATTAAATTGAATTGTTACTATGTATTTAATTACCGTTTTAACAATATATTAGTAGCTTTGTATTTAATTTTCAACCTTTCTTACCCAACACATACAAATATATAAAATATATTGACATTTATAGAAAGATAAACTAAAATATTTAGGAACTGAAAATGTCCATATACAATGTTTGAATACTAACGTTTTTGGCGCATATACACGTTGTCGTGATATACATCCACTATTACCATAGGGTAACTATGGTATTATTCAGCGGCGTAGATACGATTTTTTTCTGGGGGGGGGGGGGGGGGGGGGGTGTTAAAATATATTTATGACACAAATTACAAGCTATTAGTTAAACTAAACGTCATTTTTATTTTGTTTCAAATTGGTATTGATTCCATCATCGAAAAATGCAAAAAAAAACATCACAGAAGATAAAATACCAATATTTTATTTTGGGCAGTTGGGTGGTTGGGTGGGGGGGGGGGTAGAAACCCCTTACAACCCCCTTCCGTAACTACGCCACTGGTATCACTACATTATATAATATATAAATCATATTCTCAACAAAGAAAATAATATCCTAAATATAGACCATCTCAGTTCAAAATCGTTTTTCATCGTACTCAATTATTTACCATTTAATTCAAATGCAATGCTTCCAGTGACGTAATCAGATCCGTGATATTAACAATTTTGTTAATAACACTATTGTCTATTGATTGATTTAAACCCCAATAAAATCATGATAAAAATGCCTATACATAAATATTTGTAGTCATTTAGTTAAGCATTGTACCTAAATGGTTATTATGGTGTCAACTAAATATTATTTTTAATTATATCTATAGCATCGTCCGCAAAAATAATTGAAGGTACGTCAGTTTTGTATTTTTTGTAATATTACATTTTTCTATGCTATTTTACTTCATTATGTTAGAAATATTCTCATAAGTATATTACCTATATACAATTTAATAGGCTACGTATTGGACATCACCTTCTACCCAGCCACTCCTTCAAACTTGGCCTTAATGATTCTCCATTCTGCACACTTCACCTAAATGAATGTATCTGTGACTTATCCCATATACTATTCGACTGCCCTGCCCTTCAGAACAAACGCATTACTCTAGTCAACATATTTAAAACCCTTAATATCCCTTTTAATATCTACTCCATACTAAACACAAAATCCACTACCACCATTAAATTAGTAATTTCCTTCATATTGGATGCTGGCTTTATTATATAATATTATAATGTAATATATTATGTTGTATATAATGTATAGATTGTAAATGTTAAGCTATCATATAGCTATCATAAGCTATCATCAGCTATATTAAGCTATCTATTTATACTAATAGCTAATAAAAATAAAAATAAATAAAAATATTACCTTTATCAATAATTGTTATTTTCAAAAAATATAATTCAAATTATACAAAGACATAAACCTTATAAATTAAAAAATTAAATCCATTTTGTATTGTTATTATTTTTTTTTTTTAATTATTCAACGTCTAATTATTACAATCATAAGTCATCACCCCTTATTTTGTATTTATTTCAAATATAGTTTTTTTCAAACCACTTAGTATAAACAACCTTTTTTTTATTCATAAATTAAAAATATTAAAACAAAATATAATAATCAAATTCCTCCCCATACTAGACCATATAAATAAATTACAGATAGATGCAAGGTAAAATACATCATACGTATAGTTTTTTTTTTTTTTGGTATCTAGTTTTTGAGTTATTAAATTTGTATGTTATTTAACGTAGTCTCCCTATAATATTATGCAAATATAGATGGTATCGTAAGTTGTTATCAAACAAAATCTCTAAATTCCCTGTTCTTGAAACTTTTTATTAATACGCTTTTGTTAATGTGCAGCGATGTATTGTTTTTGTGTTCACATTTATGAAAGTCTTATTTATGGAAAAAGTCATGAACATTGTTTTATCATAATTTAATATTATATTCCTGTCACAAAAACATTTATGAACTTCATGCATACCAATAGGCAATAGTGGCTTTAGAATGAACTCCTTTTCACGATTTGTCCGTGTATACAAGTATTTATACAACTATATCATCAGCGTGAAACTACCTGACCATACAAATTTAGATAACATGCCGTGTTTGTGTACAATAAACTTATAATGGCTAACAATGTTTTGCCCATTTAACTAACGTTAATATTGTAACATTTCTTTTACTAACAGAATTTTAAAAAAAGTTATGAATTATTCAATTTTTAAATTGAAATTCTACCATTGAAATTTTTGGACACAGTTTACCTTAGTAATTCATTATTATTGAATTTTTTTCTAGATATTTTGTGTACGTATTATACTTTTACTTTGTTTTTTTTTTTATATAATAATTATTACAATTTAATATTTTCTTCTGTATGATATTTGTTAGTGCTGAAGTCGATAATTTACGATAGTAGGACTTTAATTATTTAACAATTTTCCCCGCTATAATGATATCGACTATATGCGGTATAACGAATATAACATGTAAGTCAGTTCAAATATGAATCCCCGTGCGAACACATTGCGTGCGGTGTTACAATATAAATATTATACAGTCCACTATTTTGATTTTGAAGCGTTATTTTTTTCAATCCTAAGTTAAGTTATATCATATAAAAATACTTAACAATATTTCAAAATTGTGTTAAAGAATTATATACCTATAGTTATTTCGTTCGTAAACTTCAATATTATTTTTATCTGTATAAATAAACTTTCAATTTAAATATTAGAAACCCGAATAAAATGGAATCCATAAACCAAAAAAAAAAAAATAGAAAATACCCTTCAAATTTATGGAACGTTAAATAATATGGATATTTTTGATAATACTCTCAAATATTCATGTTAATATATTATCATTTTGTATCTATTATTAATATACACACATCAGTTATCGATTATCATACATATTTTCATAAGTGGTATAGAAAACCAAAGGGGTCATCATATTAAACACCGCTAAAATAATCATAATATATATAATTGTGTTATAAATTACTACAAATACTACCTATCATACTTATATTATATATATACATATTTTTTTTAGTTGACATTAGTGAGTATATTTTATGTTTATTTTCATAATTTTTGATTTATCCACTTCTGGAAATATCTGGTGACGAATCCAAAATGAATTAAGACATAGAATGTTTGTAATTGGTTCAAATTATTATTTAGGGGTGCAGGTCCCCTCTTCGATGGTCATGTACTCGAAAGTTCATTTTCGAATACAATTCGATGAATTGTACCTTCAAAAAGTCACATGTTTAAAGGGTTATTTGCTTGAATTTTAAAAATAAAACGGTTGAAACTAATTGAATTTAGAACGTGGTCCGATAATCGATATGATTCGCCCGGAAAATAGATTTTTCATGATTAGGTACCTACGTCCTACCTATATATTATATATATTATACTGTTTAATTAGCATCGATAACCAATCAATAAGCACAAAAACATGTATTATGAAATACCCAACCATACATGTTAACATTTAAAATACATCACGATCGACATGCTCATAAGTACAGTACGAAATACGCAGTTGATTATTGGTGCTGACTGCTGAGTACTATAGGTACGCGTTTTTTTTAAAATGAATATAGAAATATTGAATAGTATTCATGTTAATAGTGTAAAGTTTTAGCATTAACCATTATTTGTACATTAAAAATAAAAACTGCATAAGAAAAACAGATGATAAACATATATTTTTGTTTAACATGTATGAAGTATGAAACAATGTTTTACAAGAATTCAGACTTTCTGTGAAAACAATGTAGGTATAGGTACATCATATTGACAAAAATTGCATTTTTTCTGAAAATCATCATTCTGACAAAGCTGATGTAATAAGTGTAGGAACAAGAAAAATAAAATAAATGCTTGAGAAGATCAAGATAAACCAATACAAATATACCACGCAGCATTCGAAGGAACGTTTCTAACAATTTATTCTCACGTCAGTAAAGAGGCTGTTCGACAAATTATTAAAAATCAAAAACGTAATAATGATGCATATTTGATGCAACAGATGGCAGATATGATTGACCTACCTACCATTATTCACGTAATCAGGAATTGCACTTTAAGTTTAAAAAAACTTATGAAGTTTTATTTTTTATTACCAATGAAAATTGTACATTGTTACAAGAATTGAACTTTAGGATAGAAGATTGGACATTTAAAGTATGTCCAATTATTTTTTATCGATTATAATATGTTATTCATGGTTTAATTAAGCGAGAAAATGACACGACACAACACATTTTTGTTCCAATTGTGTACGCTTCAATTAATTAAAAAACAGAAGAAAAACTGGTCAAACTTTTTTTGAATTATATAATGGTAATAATAAAAAAAAATAATTACAAGCCAGATTTATAAATTGTCACTGATTTTGAAAAGGGAGCATTTAATGCATTAAATTATATGTTTTCTCTCGTAACACATTCGGAAAGTATTTTCTATTCATCACGAAACATTTTCAAAAAACTTCAGTGTCTTGGTCTCTCTTCACGGCATTCTACTGATCCAGAATTTAATATATATTATCAAAGGAAAAACCTGCCTTGGCATTTTTACTAGTTAAAATGGTTATTAGTAATTATTATTTTATAATTTTAAATTATGATTTAAATAATTTTCATAGTATTTTTCTTCTTTAAAACGTATCTATTCTTTCTTTTCTTATCTTTCCTTCATCAGCATACTATTATACATTTTTCAAACTTGTTCCTCGTTGCACTATAATTATAACCAGGGCTAGGATTTGTATGCAATAAAAAATTGTAAAATATGCATTTTAATTTCTATCTTAGATTTTATATTGACCGACATACTTTTATTAATTGTGTTTATCTTTCTGCGTCAAACTATGCATACCTATTGTACCATAGGATTGTATTTATAAAAATAAAATTTGTGTTTGACAAAAAAACCAAGTTTTATACTTTAATCAGTAGAGCTAGAATTAAATATGAAATATTAATATTTTTTTAATTTTTTTTTTTAATTTGCATTTTATTAAAAAATAATTATAGCAAAGCGATTAAAAAAATATTAATATTAAATTATAAATATTAATTACGAAATATACTATAAAACATGAATTTTTTGCATTCTTATAATCGAAATATGCAATAATATTCATTTTATTCAATATATGCATTATATGTATTTTATCCAAAATATGCAAAAACATGCAAAATAAAAACACCACCATTCATCTCATCATGAGGTGATTCGTGGACATTACTGACAAAATCAATAATCAGAAGTCGAAAAAAAACATGCTGTTGCATACAAATCCTAGCCTTGATTATAACACTCCTTTACCTGCCATTTAGTATCATTTTATATACTATTTATTTGTTATTATTATTATTTTAATTAATTCTGTAACCTGTATAAATAAGTTAATTGTTAAGCTGTAATAGTTAATGTAATAAAAGCTAATAAAAAAAATCTTTTTTATACTTACGTTTATTTTACCTATACATTTATGATTTATATACCTCTACGATATAATATTTTATTTTAAATAATAATGTGTGTTTGTTTTTTTTTTTTTAAATTCATATTAATGTAATTTTAGGTTATGTAATTGCACAATTATTCATAAGTGTATAATAATTATTGAAACATATCTATTTGAATAAATAACTTTTGAACACATGGACTTTCGAACACACAGTTTAAACACATGAATTTCAAACATATGCATTTCTAACAGTTGACCCCCACCCATATTATTTAGGTATTCAAAACTTATTTTAAGTGATTAAAATATCAAATGTTAATTTGTGATTTAACTCAATAAGTATATATATATATATATATCATAGTTAAGCATAAGCGTGCACACAGGAGAGGCAGGAGAGGCACCCGCCTCCCCTGCGAGATTTTCTGCTTCAACAAGATCTTTTATTATACCTAACAATTTTTGATAACATTTAAATAATTGTATGTATATGTTCAAATGTTCAATATTCATTATTGGTATACTGGTATCTACACTATGGAACTTTAATAAAACATATCATACTTACTTATTTTAAAAGTTTTTCAAATTATGTTTTCTTATTTATTAATTTTTTTTCATTATGTATTTTTAATTATTTTTATTATAACTCCTTGATAAATAAAGATATTATTATTAGAAAGAACTTATTAAAAGCTATTTTAATAATTTTATGTTTAATCTAACTTTTAACCGCATAGAACAATGATTTAATAGAACCATATATACTTGATTTTGTGTGAGGATTAATTTAAATTATCGTTGCCTTACATCAAGGTCTTGACTGGGAAAAATGGGGGGAGGGATTGGATTCTTGATCTAAGGTATTGCCTCCCCTGCCAAGAAGACCTGCGCACGCTTATGTAGTTAAGTGTTTTCTATTGAATTTTTTTCACCACCAATTATTCTCGGAACAGATCAATACCATGCAATGTTTATAGCATGATACGTAATGTAAAATGTATAGTGTTATTGAGTACCCGTTGTTTTCTTTGTGTCAGTATTTTATAAATGATACTATATGATTTTAATAAATTAGTAGTTTTGTAATTTTATTTATACCTAATTTGATATTTCCATACTTTAGTGTAATTATATCATAAGAATATTTTACAAGAAATTGTATAATCTTTAGACACGTTACATAGAAGGCGATTATTGATTGCTTTGTCAACTATCTATCGAGCCATGTATTGTAAACTTTAAAACTGAAATCCAATACATTGAAAAATAAAATATAGTCATTCAGTAGGTAGGTGTAATCTTTTTTCATTTGATGGTTTTACTAACTGTTTTTGTAAAAATGTCTAAAATCTTTGAATATTCCGCATAGGTTTTAAATCTATAGTTGATATTATTCTTGCAATTTTATAAAATTGTTAACGTTAATTTCAGTTATAACTACACTATGTTTATAATTTTTAAACATTCACTTATGTCATCACCAACTCAATAGATGAAGAAACGAATAAACGATTCACGTGTCATTTTCATTGATTCACATAATTGTAACAGAAAATATAAATTTATAAAAAAAGTCAATGACTTTTTAATGAAAGTACATTTTGATTATTCGGCTAATAGATATAGATTAGGTAGGAACTTCAGAACAATATCAGTATTATCAAAATATATAGGTATTTGTTGGTGATTAGTTAAGAATTGTACCTAAATGGTTATTATGTTGTCAATTAAATATTATTTCTAACTGTTTCTAGGTGACAATTATATGTCAGTTGCAGCTAAAAGTAAGTCCGTCATTTTGTATTTTTTTTATAGCAATACATTTTGGGTGCTTTATTACTAAATTATTATTTAATTTTAAAATCAAATTCTACCATTGAAAATTTTTGAATACAGTTTATCTTAGTAATTCATTATTATTGGATTTTTTTCTAGGCTTTATGGGTACGTATTATACTTTTATTTTGTTTTTTTTTTATAATAATTATTAAAATTTAATATTTTCTTCTGTATGATATTTCGAAATGTTGTTAAGGAATTATATAGGTACCTAGTTATTTTGTTAGTAAACTTCAATATTTATTTTATCTGTATAAATAGACTTTCAATTTCAATATTAGAATACAGAATAAGATGGAATCCATAAACCAAAAAAATAAAAATACCCTTCAAATTTATGGCACGTTAAATAATAAGGGTATTTTTGATAATACTCTCAAATATTAATGTTAATATAATATTATCATCTTTATCTATTATTAATATACCCACATCAGTTATCATACATTTTCACCAGCGGTAAAGAAAACCAAATGGGGTCCTCATAATAAACACCTCTAAAATAATCATTATATATATTTGTGTTATAAATTACTACCTATCATAATTCATACCTATGTTATATATAGTTTATATATATATTATATGTTATATATTTTTTTAGACAATATTAGTGAGTATATTTTATGATTATTTTCTTAATTTTTAATTTATCCACTTATGGAAATACCAGATGACTAATCCGAAATGAATTAAAACAAACAGTGTTTGTAATTGGTTTAGATTATTATTTAGGTATTTGGTATAGGTACTCGAAACCCATTTTGAAATATAAAATATTGATATGTGATTAAACTTAATATGGGCTAAAGCATATTATCATAGTTAATGTTATCTATTAAATTTTTTTCACCATCAATTATTTTTGTAATATATGTCAGTAGCAATGTTTAATATAATACTGCTAAATGCTTATGAGTACCTGTCGTTTTATTTCTATTATAGTATTTTATAAATAATACTAAGTTCTTTGACTAAATTAATAAGTTTATTTTTGTGAAATTTCAAATTTATTAACATTAGAGTGCTCGAAACTAAAGGTTCTATATAAAATGTTTTTAAAAATACATACAGGAATTTTTTCTATCGTTATAAATGATAAATATATTTTTATTAAAAATAAATGCAGATAAAAAATAAATAATTTCTGGTTGATGAAGAATTAATATAATAATTTTATAATACTTCTGAGTATATGACGTTTTTTGTTTTATCTCCTGTTGATAAAATCATAAGATGATTCTGGTCCCCAGTTCGAGAAAATGCCACGTAAATAAGTATATTTTATCAAACTAAGCACAAACTATTTAACAAAAAGATTTATGGCACATTTATAATAATAATAATATGAAAAAAAACAAACATAGTATTCGGTTTCTATGAATCAGTAACCAATAGTAACTATATGTCATACAATAAGTTTACCATATGTTTCCATTTTATTTAAGAACAACTCATCCTCTTTGGATCTGCAACCTATGCAACCATAACAACTAAAAATATTTAGTATATTTTTTGGCAAAAAGAAGGCGCCACTAATGTGATTCTGTTTTTGATTTTTTATGAACTTTATACTTTTTTTTTATTGACAAAAGTGATACTAAAACCTTCAGCAGAGTGTCGGGTTTCAGCCAAAACAAATTTCAGCCAAATTGGTTCAGTAGTTTTCTCGGTTAGCGTGGTCTAAGAAAAACCCTTACAATTTTATATAATAACATTGATTATAGAATAGAGTATAGATAAATTACCTGTAATTTATCTAGATAAAATATTTTTATTTTTTATCTTTTTGTTAGATGAATTTGATTTATTTATCTTTTATCTGTATCTAAGATAAAATTTAGTGTTGTTAACTTTATATTTATCCAGATTCCAGATGATTTTTTAGTTATCTGATCCTAACACTATCTGTTGTTATTGTTCTGGGAATGCCAAAACGAGCAATTAACTCTGAAAGTTTTGTTATGACTATTTGTGCTATCATTGAATTTACTTGAACAACTTCTAACCATTAAGTCGCTGCATCGACAGTAATTAAAAATGTTGTATTTTTGTACGGTCCTAAAAAATAACAGTGCACTCTATTCCACTGCCTTTGTGGCCATTTTCAGGGTGTTAATACTGATTTGGGAGGATTAGTTCTTGCATTAATGGATTCATTGCAGTTTCGGGCCATGTCAATGTCGATCTAGGATCTAAAGGGCCCAGGAGGCAAATAATTTATAGGGCCTCTAAAAAATACCAAATTTCAAAAAAATGATTTTTTTTACAGCTTTCATTTTAATAAAAAATTTTCAAACGTTAAGGTTAAAAATAACTATATTTATACAATATGTAACAGGAAATGTAATATGTATAAAAACTATATAATCAAACATAATGTATAGTTGTATAGTGCAATTTATATTAATAAATAATAATCGTTTTAATAAATTTGATGAGTGAGCCGCAGTGTCAATCAATATTTCTCGGTCAATTTCTATACCTTTTTCAACAGCCACAATCATTAACGGACCCAAATTTTCTTGTTTAATTGTTGATCTTAATTTTGTTTTACTAATCTTTAATTTTGAAAAAAAACTCTCATGATACTTGTGTAGACGGTAAAATTAATATAAATTCGTATACTATGAATAGATTACAAAACAGATTTGATTGAAAAGATAATTCTCGAATTATTACAAAGTACAATTAATACGATTTCTGCATTAATTACAATCCGGTTTTTATTACATCATCTTCACGCTTAGTATCATTAGATGATTCAGTTATGATTCAGTAGCGTATGGCTGGTTATTTGGTCTATGTGGAACGCATAAGCCGAATAATAGAAAATAATTAGAATTTTGTGAACTTTCTCACAAACTTAAGATATCAGTACCTATAACATTCCTTTGTATTCCATTTGCAAAAAAAAAATGTTTTAAGTCTCGATTCAAATATTGTTATGTCCTTGCCGGATTCAAATGTTCACGGTGAGCTTATAGCATATTAATTAATACAAATGAAAAATGTGTTTCGGATTTTATTTTATTATCAGCCATTTTAAATATATTTTGATATCAGCTTAATCAAAAAATATTTTTTTCTTCGTAGCTAATTTGATGGGTTGTTGTATTATGTGAATAAAACGCCCAGACGTAAAATCATAAAAATGATTATTATTAAAATTATACAGTATATAATATGTCGCATCCATTTCATGTTCTGGCCCGTTTCGTGAAATGGATAGAAATTTCCTCCACATTCCAATTGAAAAAGCTACTGAAGCTGAAAATCGAATCATTATTTTGACAACTTATATTGTACACAGACACAAAAAATAAAAATAATGATACAAAACAAAAAAAATAAGGAACACATATAATTGTAAAATCATAACATTCGTCGCTCCACTCAAAATCTATTACTACAAAAAAACTTAAAATATATAAGAATTATATTATGTTTAGAACTTGGTATAATAAATGAAAATGTTTAGGTTATATTCAGATATTCAAATGAAAAGAAAAAATGAAATACACTCTAGTTCGTTGCAATGTATTTTCCATAAATTTTACTCATAATTAACAATAGTCGTCGTTAATTGTCTTCTAATCTACTTTGTGTTTTAAAAGAAATATAATATTATGCACTGGATATTTTAACCATATATTTTTTTAAATTGCTGTAATAATTTGTGAATAAGCTCATATTAAATGTTCTACCATTTTTAAAATGTTAAACCTCGCAAGCGATCGACTCTCGTCGATAGATCGTAGTAAAGTACTACGAAATGAAATGTTTTATAGAATAAGGGCATAATATACCTAGTAAATTTTTTAGATTATGTCAATTATTAAGTATATGATATAATTTACGAAATATTATATTTGTTAATTTATTTCTAGAACGTATAAGTATGTGAATTTTGTATTTTTGTCAATTTGTTTAATTTAAAAAAATCTATTTATGGGGCTTGTATCTCTCATAGCATTTGTAATGATTAACTTTCTTAAATATTTACTTACTAATCGAGTACCTATTATTATAGGTATGATGACATGATGTATGAATCCGCTTAGTTAGTGCTTGTTACCCTAATACTAATTACAACTATTAATTATTACCTATTCCCTTTTCTATACTATGTTTTATATTGGTTCAGAAACTATAAAAATAAAACAATATTTTCTGATTTATTATTTATCAATACCTCGATCGATTTCAAATTCTTCTATTTAACTGAATATTTTAAAAACGTATATTTCTATATTTTTGTATTTAAGATTATAGATACAATAGGTACATTGAAAATATCAAATGAATAATGGATTTTTGTTTTTATTTTTTTTTAGGAGACAATAGCTATTGTACGTATAATAAATTTGATTTAATTATATGTCAAATTTATTTTTAATGATTAAGTTGAATACACCAACATATAAAATTAGTTATACGTTTTAAAAATCTTAGGAGAACGATTCATTTGATATTATAAATGTCTTAAAAACAATGAACACTAACTATAAAAACCCAAATAAGTGGATGTCGCTCTGCTGTCCAGTAGGTTACAACTGTTACAAGTGGGTTACTGTAATGAATGGTACTAAATTTGAATTAAATTATATAATATCATTGTATAAAAAAAAAACGATTCTGAGCGGAGACAGTTTGACAGTCTAGGATATTTTATACTATATTAATTATATTGTTATTGTTTCAAAAAAAAAAAATTAATTTCAACCTGGCGGAATCATGAAAAGCACTAATTCCCGATAGACTATCAATTTTTAGTGCTCAATTAGTGCTTATAGAATATACAAATATAAAAACTAATGAAAGGTCCATTTCCCGAGCACGGATAAAAAATATCTAAACTAGATTAAAAAATCTAAGTAATAATAAAAATTATTTGATTAAACAATATTGATTAAATAAAAGAATCTAAGTTGACATAAAAATTTAATATAACTAAAAAATATGTTTTAAATAAAAAAAAAATATTGGTTGATATAAAAATATTAATCGAATAAAATAATTGAATTCGATATGAAAAACATCTTTAAATAAACTTTGTCTTTGAAACAAATATTTTATTTTTCAATTAAGATGCATTTTGCATAAGGCATCGTTAATCAATTAGTGTAGTTATCATAATTCATAATACCTTATATTATCATAGATATACGAATACCTGGTTTGAGGATAAATCGTTATCATTACGCGATTTCATAAAAATTTAAAACTCAAAAGCTCAAAACATTTTTCCTATAATGACGCTTCAAATTTTCTCTATAGCTATTTGAAGCAAAACTTATGGAAAACTTGGTGTTAAATTTCATAACCTTAGATATAAATACAAACAATATTATGAATTTTGAACTACAAAATAATTTACAAATATTCATGGTTTTGACGAATTTTTGTCAATATTTGAAATTCAAATGCTAATAAAAATTTAATTTGAATTTCCGGTGGAGATTTTTTTTGTGATAGAGATTGACAAATTTGTAAGGAATCTTGTATTAAATTTTCAAATCTTAGATTTAAAAATAAAATTTTTTATGAATTTCTAGCATAAAATAATTTACGAATTTTCGTGATTTTTATGTATGTTGTCAAAACTCAAACTTTGAATGCTTGTAAAAAAAAAATGTGACTATACATTTCTTGTATTTTTCAATTGCTATAGTAAAAATATTTTAGGAGCCTTGTATTAAATTTTCAAATCTTAGGTATAAAAGGAAAATTTTTTATGAATTTCTAGAATAAACAAATATCAGTAACATTAACATTTGGAGAACATTTCAAGTATTTACAGTGATTAGTTTTTGAATAACAACCATATAAGAAAACCTATTTGGTCGAAAACTGGTTTTGCGTAAAAATTCCCGTTTTACTGTCATTTTTTTTTTTTGGTTTTCTCGATTTTTTTGAAAACTGTTGGAAAATGTTTACTTTTGACCTCTATAATGCACCAAGGATCTTCAATTTTACATTGGAAACCACCCCCAATGTTTGAAATCGAAGCATTATTTCGACTAGTTATGCTGTACACAGACACAAAAAATAAAAAACAAAAAATAAAATACACATCATTGTTAAATCAATACATTCATCACTTCGTTCAGAATCTAAAATATATGTAACGATCACCACCCTCAAGTTTTTACTTACCTATTCATCGAGTACCTTTATAGGCATCAATGCTACTTACCTTTTCCATACTATGTTTAATATGAGATCATAAACTATAAAAAGGAGGGTAAGTCGTGGATGTAACTCTGCTGTACAGTCAGTTGCAAGTAAATTACTGTAATGGATGGAACTAAATTTGAATCCAATGACATTATATCATTGTATACGAAAAACGATTCTGAGTGAAGACGGTTTATCTGTCTAGGATATATTATAGATTATTAAAAAATTTTAAATCTTAGATTGAAAAAGAAAATTTTTTATGAATTTCTAGTTTGAAATATTTTGCGAATTTTCGTGATTTTCGTGATTTTCGTGATGTTTACATATGTTGACAAAATTCAAACTTTGAATGCTTGTAAAAAAAAATTGTGGCTACGCATTTCTTTTATTTTTCAATTTATTGTAAAAATATGATAAGAGCTATGTATTAAATTTTCGAATCTTAGATATAAAAAGAAATGATGCTTATAAAAAAGAATTGTGACTATGAATATATTTTATTTTATTTTTCAACTGCTATTGTAACAATATGTTAAGAGCCTTGCATTAAATTTTCAAGCTTTTCTGCCAAACAAATACATTTTTATCAATATTAATTTTAAAAATACATTCATCGCTCCGCTCAGAATCTAAAACTAATAATGATCGAAAATTTCAAATGCCTATGAATAGTTCAACTTAAGTCGAAAATGTTTGAAAATTGAATGGTGGATAGAATATACTTATATTATATATGTGAAAATTTCATGTATCTATGGTCATTTGTTTTAAAATTACATCAAAAACCAAAATCAATTTTGTCGAAAACTAAGTGTGCGTAAAATTTCCCGTTTTTCCCTTAATTTTTAGTTTGTTTTTCTCGATTATTTAGAAAAGTATTAAGAATTTTTCACTTTTGACCCCCCCAAAGTACCAACTAGATTCACTTTCTGATCGAACGAAGTACTGAAGTCAAAAATCGAAGCACTTTCACTGCCCCAAAACGTGATGACAGGCACAAAAAAAAAAAAAAAAACACATCATGGTAAAATCACTACATTCATCGCTCTGCTCAAAATCTAAATTAAATCAATATTTTCCGATTTATGATTTATCAATATCTCGATCGATTTCAAATTCTTCTATTTAACTAAATATTTTAAAGGTGTCTATTTCTATATTTTTGTATTTAAGATTATGGATACATTAAGTACATTGAAAATATCACATGAATAATGAATTATTTTTATTTTTATTTTTTATAGATTACGATCCTTATAGTAGTACGTATAATTGATTTGATTTGATTATATGTCAAATTTATTTTTAATGATTAAGTTGAATATACCAACATATAAAATTATTTATACGTTTTAAAAATATTAAGAGAACGATTCATTTGATATTATAAATGTCTTAAAAACAATGAACACTAACTATAAAAACCCAAATAAGTGGATGTCGCTCTGCTGTCCAGTAGGTTACAACTGTTACAAGTGGGTTACTGTAATGAATGGTACTAAATTTGAATTAAATTTGACAGTCTAGAATATTTTATACTATATTAATTATATTGTTATTGTTTCAAAAAAAAATTTAATTTCAACCTGGCGGCATCATGAAAAGCACTAATTCCCGCCAGACTATCAATTAGTGAAATAAAAATTAGTGAAAGGTTTCCATTTCCCCAGCACGGATAAAAAATATCTAAACTAGATCAAAATATCTAAGTAATAATAAAAAATATTTGATTAAAGAATATCAATTAAATAAAAGAATCTAAGTTGATATAAAAAATTTAATTTAACTAAAAAATATGTTTTGAATAAAAAAAATTCTTGATTGATATAAAAATATTAATCGAATAAAATAATTGAAGTCGATATGAAAAACATCGTTAAATAAAAAAAAGCAGGTAATTGAGTACCACTCTGCTGTACATTAGGTGGTGGGGTGCACCTCTGACTAGGGTAGGTTAAACTTGAATGCAATGATAGTTATCATTGTATATGAAAAACGATTCTGAAAGGAGATGATTTGTCAGTCTAGGATATATTATATTTAAATATTGTCATACTATATTATTCATTTTATGTTCATACTACATGTTATTTTGAAACAAATATTTTATTTTTTAATTAGGACGCATTTTGCATAAGGCATGGTTAATAAATTTTTCCAAAAACATTGCATGTAGTTATCATAATTCATAATACCTTATATTGTCATAGATATACATAGGTATTATACCTGGTTTGAGAATAAATCATTATCGATACGCGATTTCATAAAAATTTAAAACTCAAACGCTCAAAACATTTTTCCTATAATGAAGCTTCAAATTTTCTGTACAGCTAGGTATTTGAAGGAAAACTTATGGAAAATTTAGTGTTGAATTTTATAACCTTAGATATAAATACACACAATTTTATGAATTTTGAACTACAAAATAATTTGCAAATATTCATGGTTTTGTCGAATTTTTGTCAATATTTGAACTTCAAATGCTAATCAAAAAAATTGTGCATATGTATTCTTATATTTTTTTAATCACTATTGTAATCACTATAAGAAAAACTTATGAGGAACCTTGTATTAAATTTTCAAGTATTTTAATTGGGCCAAAAAAATTTAATCGACACATCAAATAAAATTTTTCAGATTAATTGAAAATTTCAGCTGTCTATAAATATTTCAAAAAAAGACAAAAAATTTCCAAAATTAAATCACGTAAAGAAAATACCAATCTAAATATTTGGTAAAATTTTCAATTATCTACGACTTATAATTCTTGATTAATAACAAATATTTAAAATCGTTATCGTTACCCTATTTCGTAAAATTTTAAAATTCAAACTCACTTAAAATTTTTCCTATAATGATGTTTCGAGTTTTGTCTGTAGCTACTTGAAGGAAAACTTAGTGTTGTATTTTTAATCCTTAGTTATGAACACAAACAATTTTATGATTTTTCAACTTCAAAATTACTCGCAAATTTTCGCGTTTTCGTACAAATTTGAACTATAAACGCTAATAAAAAAAATTTACACAAATGATTTTTAATTTTTTTTAACTACAATAAGAACAAATAATAAGGAACCTTGTATTAAATTTTCAAGTTTTTTTTTGTCATCCAAAATTTTTTTACCGACACTTCAAAAAAAAATTCTCATAAAAATCGAAAATTTCAGAGGTCTATTAATAACTCAAAAAAAGTCAAAATTTTTTTTAAATTACACATATATAGATAACACAAAAACATAAACATTTGGTGAAAATTTCAAGTATTTTCAGTGTTTATTTTTTGAATTACAACCATATAATAAAATCGATTTGGTCGAAAACTTGTTTTGCGTAAACAATATTATGAATTTTGAACTACAAAATAATTTACAAATATTCATGGTTTTGACGAATTTTTTTCAATATTTGAAATTCAAATGCTAATAAAAATTTAATTTGAATTTCCGGTGGACATTTTTTTTGTGATAGAGATTGACAAATTTGTAAGGAATCTTGTATTAAATTTTCAAATAAATAAAATTTTTTATGAATTTCTAGCATAAAATAATTTACGAATTTTCTTGATTTTTACGTATGTTGTCAAAACTCAAACTTTGAATGCTTGTAAAAAAAAAATGTGACTATACGTTTCTTGTATTTTTCAATTGCTATAGTAAAAATATTTTAGGAGCCTTGTATTAAATTTTCAAATCTTAGGTATAAAAGGAAAATTTTTTATGAATTTCTAGAATAAACAAATATCAGTAACATTAACATTTGGAGAACATTTCAAGTATTTACAGTGATTAGTTTTTGAATAACAACCATATAAGAAAACCTATTTGGTCGAAAACTGGTTTTGCGTAAAAATTCCCGTTTTACTGTCATTTTTTTTTTTTTGGTTTTCTCGATTTTTTTGAAAACTGTTGGAAAATGTTTACTTTTGACCTCTATAATGCACCAAGGATCTTCAATTTTACATTGGAAACCACCCCCAATGTTTGAAATCGAAGCATTATTTCGACTAGTTATGCTGTACACAGACACAAAAACAAAAACAAACACACATCATGGTAAAATCAATACATTCATCACTCCGTTCAGAATCTAAAGCACACCTTATTTTAAAATCAATACATTTATCACTCCATTCAGAATCTAAAATATATGTTATGATCACCATCCTCATGTTTTTACTTACCTCTTCATCGAGTACCGTTATAGGTATCAATGCTACTTACCTTTTCCATACTATGTTTAATATGAGTTCATAAACTATAAAAATAAACCAATTTTTTCAAATTTATTATTAATCAATATCTCGATTGATTTCAAATTATTCATTTTAACTGAATATTTTAAAAACGTGTATTTCTATATTTTTGTATTTAAGATATTGCATTGTATTTTCCACACTTTTAACTCATAATTTATAGTAGCCATTGTTAATTGTCTTCTAATCTACTTTGTGTTTTAAAAGAAATATAATATTATGCACTGGATATTTTAACCATATATTTTTTTAAATTGCTGTAATAATTTGTGAATAAGCTCATATTAAATGTTCTACCATTTTTAAAATGTTAAACCTCGCAAGCGATCGACTCTCGTCGATAGATCGTAGTAAAGTACTACGAAATGAAATGTTTTATAGAATAAGGGCATAATATACCTAGTAAATTTTTTAGATTATGTCAATTATGAAGTATATGATATCATTTACGAAATATTATGTTTGTTAATTTATTTCTAGCGCGTGCAAGTATGTGAAATTTGTATTTTTTTTTCAATTTGTTTAATTTTAAAAATTCCATTTATGTGATTTGTGTCTCTATCGTAGCATTTGTAATGTCGCCGTTCTTAAATTATTAGTTACTTATCGAATATCGTTATATCTAAAATTATTTAGTTATTTAGTCATTGCTTTTTACCACAGTACTAAGTATAATTATTAATTATTAACTATTCCTTTTTCTCTACTATGTTTTATATATGTTCATAAACTATAAAAATAAAACAATATTTTCTGATTTATTGTTTATCAATATCTCGATCGATTTCAAATTATTCTATTTAACTAAATATTTTAAAGGCGTATATTTCTGTATTTAAGATTATTGGTACATTAGATACATTGAAAATATCAAATGAATAATGAATTTTTTGTTTTTATTTTTTTTAGGAGATGTTTTCTTTGGTACGTATAATATATTTGATTTAATTATATGTCAAATTTATTTTTAATGATTAAGTTGAATATATCAACATATAAAATTATTTATACGTTTTAAAAATCTTAAGAGAACGATTCATTTGATATTATAAATGTATTAAAATGAATTAACACTAACTATAAAAAACCAAATAAGTGGATGTCACTCTGCTGTCCAGTAGGTTACAACTGTTACAAGTGGGTTACTGTAATGAATGGTACTAAATTTGAATTAAATTATATAATATCATTGTATAAAAAAAAAACGATTCTGAGCGGAGACAGTTTGACAGTCTAGGATATTTTATACTATATTAATTATTTTGTTATTGTTTCAAAAAAAAAAATTAATTTCAACCTGGTGGCATCATGAAAAGCACTAATTCCCGATAGACTATCAATTTTTAGTGCTCAATTAGTGCTTATGGAATATACAAATATAAAAACTAATGAAAGGGGTCCATTTCCCCAGCACGGATAAAAAATATCTAAACTAAATCAAAAAATCTAAGTAATAATAAAAATTATTTGATTAAACAATATTGATTAAATAAAAGAATCTTAGTTGATATTAAAATTTAATTTAACTAAAAAATATGTTTTAAATAAAAAAAAAATCTTGGTTGATATTAAAATATTAATCGAATAAAATAATTGAATTCGATATGAAAAACATCTTTAAATAAAAAAATATATGTAATGATCACCATTCTCAAGTTTTTACTTACCTATTCATCGAGTACCGTTATAGGTATCAATGCTACTTACCTTTTCCATACTATGTTTAATATGAGTTCATAAACTATAAAAATAAACCAATTTTTTCAAATTTATTATTCATCAATATCTCGATTGATTTCAAATTACGAGTATTCATTTTAACTGAATATTTTAAAAACGTATATTTCTATCAATTTCTATCATCGTTTATAGGTATTGTTGACATTTATCAGTGTCCCCACTACTGGTAACTTGATGATAACATCATATGTATGTTACTCATCCAGTACCCACCATTCGGTTTTCATAAATTTTTGTGGACTAACATTTAGTATGCATTTGTATGCAGTGGCGTAGCCAGGATTTTTCAAGGGGGGGGGGGTTTAAGTATAAATGAAACTTAGTTATATAATTCTATAATTATGTATTATAAACACCTCAATATGAAAATTAATAATCTAATATAATCGGTTATAAAACTATAATATATATATTATATATAATTTACCATAGTACTTACTATTGTCTATTGGTGTAAATTTTTATTTTATTTATTGTATATATTCTATATTATTATTATTACCTATTGACCATTAATACACACAAACAATTAACACAGGTCATAGACACAAAAAAAACAATAATACAAATAGTTAAAACAATCATAATAACATTATGTAAAAACCCACAGGTTTCTTGTCCCACACAGAATCTAAAATCTAAACATAAATACATACATTATACATTTAAACATATATAAATTATAAACATAAAATAATTTAGAACCACATCAAAACATATTTAAATAATTTTTCATACAAACCTTTTCTAACTGCTGAATCAGTATTCCAATATCCATAGAATCAGTAATATCAGTATCATGACTGTTTTCAGAATTTCTCAAGTTCAGGACATTCTTACTCTGTTAAAAAAAAAAAAAAAAAAACATTAATTGTTAGTCCCATATACTATCAATGGTGTTGTGTCATAGCTATACAAGTTTTTAATTTTACTAATAAAAACATTAATTCAACTAATATAATACAATATGATATAATGATCTTGTAGTTTTTGCTAACTGCTAAGCAAATAGGTCATTTTTTTAATTAAATGTAATTAAGAAGTAGGTAGGTAATTACTTACAGTTTTAGTAATTTTGGTGGTAACATCTTCATCATCTTCCACAGACCGTTTATGTTTGTCTTTATCAGTGTTAGTCTAAAATATAATAATCGACATTTAACATAATTTCATGTTACTTTCCTATATGGACTATATTATTTGTTGTACTAATAATATAATTAAGTATTAACTAACTCACCACATCGTCTACATCAATTTTTGATGATGATTTAGATACTGCTGCACTCGTTTTTCTTATTAGAAATTTATCCATAATGGCAAAAGTAAAATGTGTAATATACTAATATCAAATATGAATTCAAATTTCAATTGACAAATTACATTTTTTTTTTTATCCTGGTATATTCAATATTGAATAGGTATTCATAAATTTCGTAATTATAAATTTGCAGATTTTAATTTATCACAATATCACACAACCAAAAGTAATAGATAACAACAGTCTCACTTTTGAATATTATCGTGATACAAATTATAAGCAAACAAACAGTTTTATCAAATATTGTGATAATACGTTGTAATAACTCATAACCACGGTCTTAAAATAATATAAAATAATATCTTTAAGAGGACGTTTCACCCGCATGTGTTGTCTCCGTCTTACAAGTGCGTAACATTACAAAAACTTTTACGCGCGGGAAAGAACCGAGAAAGATACAGTTATAACTAAGAAACGAAATTTTCATCACATAAAAAGGAGAATTTTGTCTGTGCAATATCGTTTTTATTTTTTCGATATCAGAACTACAAAAAAAGTTATTCATGCTTAAAAAACGCAAAATTAATGTATTATAAAACAATAAGAATTTTTGTTGTATAAGTGATATCGAAAAAATAAAAACGATATTGCACAGACAAAATTCACCTTTTTATGTGGTGAAAATTTCGTTTCTTAGTTATAACTGTATCTTTCTCTGTTCTTTCCCGCGCAAAACAGTTTTTGCAATGTTACGCACTTGTAAGACGGAGACAACACATGCGGGTGAAACGTCCTCTTAAGAGGACGCTACACCCGCATATGTTGTCTCCGTCTTACAAGTGCGTAACATAGCAAATTTTATGCTCAGCAGATCACGTTTAGCTCCGTTAGTTTAAAATTTAGAGTAAATTGACCTCTTACAAAAATTAAATGTAACATTATTATCGAGGGCGTGACGTAGGCCTTTTTATTATATTTTAATTTTAAAGTGAGTTATGTGTGTTTTAAAATTGTAAATTGTTTGTATATCTTAAAATACACATAACTCACTTTAAAATTAAAATATAATAAAAAACCTACGTCATGCCCTCGATAATAATGTTACCTTTAATTTTTTCAAGAGGTCAATTTACTCTAAATTTTAAACTAACGGAGCTAAACGTGATCTGCTGAGCATAAAATTTGCTATGTTACGCACTTGTAAGACGGAAACAACGTATGCGGGTGTAGCGTCCTCTTAATCGTCGTCATAATCACAGTTGTTGAAAACCCGTGCAGATAGTATCATGATTTAAGATAATTATATAATATTATTATTATCAATCATGTTTCTGGACGAGTTCTCGGAATATCCAGAAACGTTTTGTCATATATTTTTATAGATAGGAAGTACTAGAATTAATGAAATATTAATAATAATTTATTAGACGTGGAAAGGCAATGTGGGGGGGGGGGTTTAAACACCCAAAACCCCCCCTGGCTACGCCACTGTTTGTATGACCATTTTTCAAATTGATATGCGTTTAGTTTTCGCCCAACAAGTAAAAAACTTGGACGGTGCTAGAGAAACATTACCCCAGCACCCCCCACAAGAATCCATGGCAAAAGTGTGCTTTTTTTATCCCATCATTTAGTACGCAATTTGTACAAATTTGTATGACCTCTCGTCCAAGTACAAATGGCGTTTCTATCATTGGGGGATTTCTCCAACATCCTCCCCTTGTAACCTAGTCGTCATTCGTTGGATTTTGTTGATCCGTCGGCATTTTATCACCCGTGTTATTACCACACCGATTTACAAATACTTAGACTTTGGTCGAGGTTGAAATCTGCTCTCCGTGCTTTCCAACTATATACTATATATATTTAATACCTTTTGTGCCCGATTGTTCCTTACGTAACACGTTATTCGTATCCCTATAGAATGACCTGCAAGCCTAACCTTCTGCGCACTATTTTACGTTTCGGTATTTATTGTTCACTTACCTTGCTTTTTGGTTTGTGTTGCTTTCCTGCCGCAACCCTTGAATATGAGTTCCTCTTCGTTGCTGCACGCACTTCACTCGCGTTAAGATACACTTTTACTTCCGCACTATTATTCCGAATCCGGTTCGTTTAGGACCAATTTATGTTGTGTTATTTTATTTTATTTTTTTATTAGTTATTGATGCTGTGGACTGTATAATTAATTAAGAACGCATTTGATTAGAAGTAATAATTAAGCATGTGATTTATTTAATTATTTCATGTAAGCATTAATTTTTAGTAATCTTAATACTATACGCGGCGAGTGTCAGCGTTTGGTTTACTGAGCCGCGTTTGACGGAAACAGAAGAACTAAACTGTATATACATAATTATTATAAATATTATAGTTAATACAAAATAATGCCCGCTTTATCTGAGGTTTTATCGCTATTGCTCACCCGAACGACATGCATAATGAATTTTTATTATTTTTATTTATTTTAATTCCAGAAAGTCCAAATCGTACGTATAATTGATTTGATTCAATTATGTATTAAATTTATTTTTAATGATTGAGTTGAATATACCAACATATAAAATTATTTATACGTTTTAAAAATCTTAAGAGAATGATTCATTTGATATTATAAATGTATTAAAATGAATTAAAATGAATTAACACTAACTATAAAAAACCAAATAAGTGGATGTCACTCTGCTGTCCAGTAGGTTACAACTGTTACAAGTGGGTTACTGTAATGAATGGTACTAAATTTGAATTAAATTGTATAAAAAAAACGATTCTTAGCGGAGACAGTTTGACTGTCTAGGATATTTTATACTACCTATATTAATTATATTGTTATTGTTTCAAAAAAAAAAAAAATTAATTTCAACCTGGCGGCATCATGAAAAGCACTAATTCCCGATAGACTATCAATTTTTAGTGCTCAATTAGTGCTTATAGAATATACAAATATAAAAACTAATGAAAGGGGACCATTTCCCCAGCACGGATAAAAAATATCTAAAAAAAAAAAGATCAAAAAATCTAAGTAATAATAAAAATTATTTGATTAAACAATATTGATTAAATAAAAGAATCTTAGTTGATATAAAAATTTAATTTAACTAAAAAATATGTTTTGAATAAAAAAAAAAATCTTGGTTGATATAAAAATATTAATCGAATAAAATAATTGAATTCGATATGAAAAACATCTTTAAATAAAAAAATATATGTAATGATCACCATTCTCAAGTTTTTACTTACCTATTCATCGAGTACCGTTATAGGTATCAATGCTACTTAGCTTTTCCATAATGAATTTTTATTATTTTTATTTATTTTTATTCCAGCAAATCTAAGACGTACGTATAATTGATTTGATTCAATTATGTGTTAAATTTATTTTTAATGATTGAGTTGATTATACCAACTTAAAAAATTATTTAAACATTTTAAAAATCATAAGAAAATGATTCATTTGAGATTATACATTTATTGAAAACAATTAATATAAATTATAAAAAAAAAACGACTGAGGGTGAGTTGCGGCCCAAGTAATTATCATTACATATGTACCTTACTTATATAATATATATTATATACCTATTACCTATATACCGTATAAACGAAATGTTCAATACGTATGGGAAGTTATATTTTTGTATATAATATGATAAAGATAATATAGATCGTTTTATCGTATTATCTGCCATATATGACTTACATTATGAATGCTTTGATTTTTTTGGACATTATTATCATAATATATTACACCAATTATACTTTTATATTTTTTATTATTTATTATTTAATATAATTTCATAATAGGTCTTTACGACCAATATTAATATAAGTACGACAGTTTTATACTAGAAAATAGACATATAGTATATAATATAATATAATATATAATATATATATATATATGTAATATATACATTATTGTATGGCCGCAATTCGTACTCACCTTTCATAAACCCGGGCCGCAACTCGTACGTACCTCTCATAAACCCGGGCCGCAACTCATACGTTATTTAGGGTTTAGGCCGCAACTCGCCAACACTGAAAAAAACAAGTAAGTGGATGTCACTCTGCTGTACAGTAGGTTACAAGTGTCAAGTTTGTTACTGTAATGGATAGTACTAAATTTGAATTCAATGATATAATATTATTTTGAATACGAAAAACGAACGATTACGAGCGAAGACGGTTTGTCAGTCTAGGATATTTTATACTGTATTAATTATATTGTTATTATTTTAACAAAAAAAATATGTAGGTAACTATAAAATAAACTCCAAATTACTCAAATAAAGTTTATTATGTACCCGACAAACTTAATCATGCATAGTATATATAATATGTATCCTATTAAGTATTAACATAAATCATAAAAAACATTAATTATTATAATTAGAATATAAAGAATATTGAAGAAATCACAATTACTCACGAATAATATTTTTAGTCAAAAGTTCCATTTATGGGGTTTGTATCTCATAGCTTTTGTAATGATTACCTTTCTTAAATATTTACTTACTCATCGAGAACCTATCGTTATGGGTATGAATCCGTTTAGTTTGTCCCTGTGTGCATAAAGAAGATGTTGAAGTCTATGAGATGACCGTTTTAAGTCTCAAATGTGACGACACAGTGTAATATCTATGTTCGGGCTAATCGAAGTATTGTAAAAAAAAGTTAAATAGCGAATCTATAAGACATCGTGGTCCAGTGGTGTATGAGAAATCAATATGTAATTTAACATAGAAATTACAATAGTGATATTGAGTAACTATATTATTGGTTGATTCGTCAAGTTAATTAATTTGATCGAAATATGTTGGTAAACCCTATGGTTATGACCTCCCCTAATAAGTTAACAATTAATATAAATTATATTAAATTAAACAAATTGTTTAAATGTATGTACCTGCTGAACTTGTGATTATTAAAAAACCTTAAATACAACAAACTGCAACCTAATTAATATCTCAGTAGCGTGTCCCGATGGGTTAGGCGTAACCCATAGATTTAGGGGTTGTGGGTTCGAATCCTTCACCAATAAAATCGATATGCGTGTTTTTAATTTTTTCCCTAGCATCCTAGCATCCACTTTGACTGTGTACTCTATGCGTAGTTAGTGTGATGTAACTAGTTAGTCCCTTTATATCTCAACCTGATTGCTTATGAATGTTACAATGTGACGTAACATAAACCATTGTTTTGTGACATGGCATGCAGTAACTTCACAAGATTGGACATTAAGCGTCTATGGGTTATCTCAGTGTTGTCTCTGAGCTCAAATATTGAACTTCACATGTCTCGATGTGACTACTAAGTTAAAGCTATGAAACTAAATTTTGCTCACAGAGGTGCTTGTTACCCGAATACTAATTATAACTATTAATTATTTCTAGGGCCCGAAATTGTATGCTTTTGCATATTTTTATTTATTAAATTAAAAAGTAGTTAGATAAAACACAAATTTGTATCTTAACTTAGTGTGATTAAATGCAAAACTAATTGTTGCATATTTTTGCATATTTGGAACATTTTTAATTTTTATGCATATTTTACCATTTTTCTAAAATATAATGCATATTAATTATGAAGAAATAGTATTAGGTTATTAATACTAAGACTTAACGCTATGTAAAACCTGCGAATATGAAGAAAAAAAATTGTTTAAAAAAGACATACATTTTTATTTGAAAATACCTAGGTACTACATTTGTTTTTATTGATTTTTGTTCACGAGTTTTTATTTAGATGAGTGAATGTTTAAAATGCAACATACTCAATTGAATACATCATACAAAATACAATTCAATTATATAAACTAGGTATTTAATACATTTTTTTTCCATATTGATTATTTAATGAATTATATACATTTTTAAACTAAATACATTTCATTTAAATGCATTTTTGTTCACATATTTATGCATATTTTAAGTGCATATATGCATGCATATATGTACTAACATTTTTAGTGCATATAATTCCGGGCCCTAATTATTACCTATTCCCTTCTCTATACTATGTTTAATATTGGTTCATAAACTATAAAAATAAACCAATATTTCCCAATTTATTATCTATCAATACCTCGATCTATTTAAAATTCTTCTATTTAACTCAATATTTAAAAAACTTATATTGCTATATTTTTGTATCTAAGATATTATAGGTACATTAAGTCAATTGAAAATATCACATGCATAACGATTTTTTTATTATTTTTCTTTATTTTAGTTCCAAATATCAGTCGTACGTATAACATATTTGATTTAATTATCTGTTAAATGTATTTGTAATGATTGAATTGAATATACCAACATACAAAATTGTTTAAACATTTTAAAAATCATAAGAGTATGATTCATTTGAGATTATAAGTTTACTGAAAACAATTGATATAAACTATAAAAAAAGCAAGTAAGTAGATGTCACTCTGATATACAGTAGGTTACAAGTTGGTTACTGTAAATTGGATGGTACTAAATTTGAATTCAATGATATAATATCATTGTATACAATAAACGTACGATTCTGAGCGAAGACGGTTTGTCAGTCTAGGATATATTATACTATCTCAATTTTATTATAATGTTATGATTTAAAAAAAAAATTAGGTAGGTACCTTTAATAAACTCAAAATGAACCTAATTAGATTTATTATGAACTCGACAAACTTAGTCATTCATAATACATACAATTCATATACTATAAAAGATTATTATAAGTCACTAACGACATGATCAATTATAATTAGGAGAGAACATCATCACTATTAGAATTCCTCAAAGAGATCAACCTTTTGCAAAAAAATATAATAGTATTAACAAAACTGAGAATTACACACAAATTGTACACAAACTTTTCTCAAAACTTATTATATTAATTTTTCACCTGTTTACAATTTATTTTTTTGTATAAATTAAGTAAACGATAATATGTATTTTGAAACGCCAATAACCCCGGTAGTTGAGGCGTATTTGCTAAATAAAAAAATAAAAATTAGAATTAGAATATAAAGTATAATCTAAAAATTTCAGGTACTCACGACGAATTCTATTTTTAAATTACAACAGTAAAAACTATAAAAAAAACCCATATTTTTATAATTTTTTGATTTTGTTTGTTAACTACTTACTTGAAATCTTGTTTTAAATTTTCAATCCTAAGCTATAAAAGTTAAACGTTTTACAAATTTGTAACAACTAAAGAATTTGTAAATTTAAAATTTGATTAATTTTGTAAAAATTTTAAAACTTTAAGTGTATAAAAGTAGACTAACTTATGAAGAATCTTGTATTGAGTTTTCAAATCTAAATCAAATCTTTGGACATATCTATATAGAAATATTGAAAATTGTAAATGTCCATAAATAACTTGAAACATTTGGAATATTTTGAAATGTTCATCACGTATATAAAATGCCAATATAAACATTAAACATCCAGTGATCATTTCATGTATATACGGAAATTAATCTTATAGAGTTACACCAATATCTAAAATCGATTTTCTCAAAAATTGATTTTGCGTAAACATTCTCGTTTTTCCTTAATTTTAAATTCTGAGCGAAGCAATGAATTTATTGATTTTGTAATAATTTGTGTTATTTTATTTTAATTTTTTTTTTTTTTGTGTGAATGTGTACACGATAAGTTGTCAAAATAATGCTTAAATTTTCAACTTCAGTAGATTTTCCGATTAGAAAAAGAATCTAGTTAGTGCATTGGGGAGTTCAAATTATTAATTTTCCAGTAGTTTTCAAAACCACCAGAAAATCAAAAAATTAAGGAAGAACGGGAATTTTTACGCAAAATCAATTTTTAAGGGAATCATATTTTGATATTAGTGCAACTCCAAAACAAATTATCGTAGACACATGAAATTTCCACTGAATGTTTGTACTAGAATTCATATACATGATACAATTTTCAAAATATTTCAAATCTTTTAAAGTTAAATTTATACATTTGAAATTTATTTATTTTGATTGAAACTTTTTAGTTAAAATTGAAAATTGAAGCACTATTTTGACCACTTATCGTGTACACAGACACAAAAAAAAAACACAATTCATTTACACTCCGCTCAGACTCTCAGAGTCTAAAATTAATCAATTCTATTTAGCTCAAAATAATCTACATATTATATTATATTTATGGGTTAAAATAGTTGTTCATTTTAAACAAATTATTGTGACTCTAATTATAGAATTCTATAATATCTGATTAACATCATATTGATGTACCTACCTATTCATCTACAATACGCAATAGTTGTATAAAATGTAAAAACTTGTTCTTACATATACATACTCACTTAAAGATAATTAGAGTTTTTAGATTTTTTCGTCTATACTAAGTATAATACTTACATTTATGCTTAATTTATCGTTTATACATTTTCGGGATGTACCTTATGATTACTATAAACAGTCAGTCAGTAACAAAAATTAAAACGTTGATGTTCTCTCCTCTTGAATAGGCTTAATATCAATTTTTCACAACGTCCTAAGTTACTAAATCTTATAATTTAAGTTTGAAATTTGAAATTTTAAAAGTCCATCTTAAATGAAAGCGTGTATATGAGGGTAAAAAACCTGAGGAATCAGTAGGTATAAAAAGAAACACTAGTATTATAGGAACTTGGATATCACACTACCGTAAGCTCAATTTAATTTTGTTTTTCCAATATAGTATAACTCTGTAAACCAAACTATTTTTTTCAAATCTATAATCTATTGCCACTGTATAATACATAATTCAATTTGCAATTATAAATGTATTCTTATTATCACTAATCAATTCGTCGGTAGCCGAATTTAACGTTTGCACATTGTTAGTAACCCCAGTAAAACATTTCGAAAATAACCTGTAAGTTGTATGTTTTACAAAATCCTCAAAAAGTTGGTCATTTGTATTTCTATTAAAAATGTATACTTTTAGACATACAGTAGATTTTACTCTTACTGGTCAAACATACACTCTATAGTCGGGGGAAAAATGAGCGTTGCCCATCATGCACCAAGCGGCAGTTTACTAGTAGTGGTTACCAATTTTTGAAACAAAAAACATACAATAGGCACGAAGCGCGGGGGCATGACAGCTGCACTATGTTGAGATTTATTGGCCTAAACGGCGGGTATAAACAACGGGTTGCGGGATCAGCGCTCATTTTTCGTTGCCCCGACTATTATTACAGAGCATATTTTAAGTAATTTTCACTGGGTGGCACTTCAATAAAATTGTCTACCAGAGGAACATGGAAAGAAAATCAACTCTCCTATCTCAACAATTTTGATATAGGTTTATTAACTGTACTCTATTGAAAAATACATCTACAAGTTGTATATAGGTTTATTTATTGAGAATTTGAGATATTATTATTATATCAAAATAACCGATTTTTCAATAATAAAACTTTGATAAAATAAGTAGAACAGAGAATATATATTTCTATCAGTATCTGTATTTAAAAAAATACGTGTTCAAATTTAAAATTATATGTTTGAATCTATGGAAAAAAATGTTTGTATAAATTCTTGATTCTGGTATAGCTCTGGGTCAGGTAGTTTCCTTCTTTTCTCTTTAGATTCCAGAAACTTAGCATTTTAATGACAGCTATATTATAATAGTATACACTAGGTATACAGTTAACAAACAGGATAAGATCATTACTATTTATTAATACTAAAATTCGTCCAATATGGCCTTATATAGCAAATTACGGACCGATTGAAAATTATTTCTTGAAGGGCCGAGACTATCCAATCCGGCCCTGGACGAGTATAAGTATTTGATATTTCAATCACAGAACAATGCTATGAAATATGAATACTTCTATAAACAATTGTATAAAAGTAGTATAAAATTTACCTGTACAGTATATGGTCGCCTCGCCTGTCTTTCATCAGGAGTACAGGACGAAAATTCAAAATATGTAGAAAATTAGAAATGTTGTAATATAGCACCTTATTCCCACCCAACCTTCAATTTACGGCGACGATCGACGACTTCCGAAGAAATTGATAGCATTGTTAAAATTACGTGTACTATTTTCGTACTACATCAGTACAAATATATCTATTCGTATAATTTATATTATCAATAGGTATCTAATATAAACAATTCCGACAAAATAGTTGTGAGCATGTGACATGTTCTAGTTCTACATTCAATAAAATATTATTATTGTTTATTATATAGTATGGGATAAACTATACAAGAGTCGAAAGCTTAAAATAGTTTTATGTTCTTTATACATATATTATATACATAATAATTGACATTGGTACCTATCGGTCGTTATGAGAATGTATTAGTCAGTGGCAGTGTGGCACGATCACCCACCAGTGGGTAGCATTAAAGTATCACTGGGGGGCACTAGTGCCCCGTACTTTGTATGTTAAAATATGCTATGAGTCAGATGCTACGTATCTTACGCATACAGAACTTATAATTTATAATGACCATCGTTATTTATCTTCTAATCTATTGTAAGTGATGGAAGAAATATAATATTACGCACTAGGTATTTTTTTATTTTTTTTATTTTTTTTTGTTTAATCGCTGTAATAACTTATCAATAAGCTTATATTAAATTTTCTACCATCTTGAAAATGTTAAATCTCACAATACGTGACCGACTCTCATCGATAGATCGTTTTAAAGTACCTACTATGAAATGAAATGTTTTGTAGAAAAGTATTTTTTTAGATTATGTCAATCATTAAGTATATAATGTAATTTACTAAATATTATGTTTTTTAATATACTTCTAGAAATAATGGGTATGTGAATTTTGTATTTATTTATTTTTCAATTTGTTTAATTTTAAAAATTCCATTTATGGGGTTTGTATTTCTCATATAATTTGTTATGACTATCGTTTTTAATAATGTTTACTTATTCATCTAGTACCGTTATAATATGTATGAATCCGTTCAGTTGGTGCTTGTTACCCGAATACTAATTATAACTATTCTTGTGCGCCACAGCTGTACTTACCTAGGAGGCTCGTGAACAGCAATCACTCGTGCCCTGTCGAGGATGGGGTTACCACAATATTAAAATAAATAATATATCAATTCAGGATTGTGAATAATAGCAAAGTACTAATATTTTTGATTTTACACATAATAGTATACATTAATAATATAGAATAAGGAACGGTACCGTAAGGAGACAGAGACGGTGATCTGGACCTGTTTTAGACCGAAGCTGACTAATATTGATCACTGGACCGGAGCTGGTTGATAATACTGACGGGACCGGAGGTGGTTGATAATGTTGACTGGATCGGAGCTGGTCGCAATCGAATCCAAAGAAGATCAAGACTTGTGGTTTTGAATTACACTCGAGAATACTCGATTCAATTCGTCGACCGCTGACTGCGATGACGGTGTCTTCTGACAATAACTTCCGAAAGCGACTGTATTTAAAAAAGTTTCAGAAACGGCGGTGCAACAAAGGGCACAGACAAACCGCAAAAACGAGAACCACATGTAGTGAAAAGAAAAGCGTGTTTTGTAGAGCGATATACACACACACGACCAACGACGTATCTCGATCAGTGTTGGTATGGATGCTTCAACTATATTCCCACCTGGAGCTATGAAATCTCCCGTTTTTACTCAAAATTTCCCTTCGGTGTCGCCATCTAGGGTGAACGAGAACGAGAAGTGATAAGAGAAAGGGGGGAACGACGCGGTCGGTCGTACCGCCGAGAACCATGGTGACCAGTGACCACTCGCTCAAAGTGTTGTGAACTATGTGGTGGTGGCTAACCACACATATAGTATAGGAATATTTTGTATAATTGATAAGGCTGTAGAAAATTATATTATCAAGAATTTTAGTGACAAAAAAATAATCTTATAAAACTATTAAAAACCTACAAATGCGCAATCACAAAATTTCCCGTTTTATAAGCTATTTTTGCTTTAGTTTCCCTGCATTCCCGTTTGGTAAAATTTCAACCAAATTTTCCTGCATTCCGGGAAATTCCCTTCAACATACCATCACTGATCTCGGATAAGTGTCTCAAAAACACGATTTAAGATATACAGGTTGCCCATCGACCTATACCGAAATGATTGAAGTATGAAGATGAGATTGACTCACAGCTGTGGAAAACGACGCTAGCGCTCCCTACTATCACAATTTAAATCTCGAACGACTCGAACTAATTATCAGTTTATCACACTAAATATTTAATAATTTGAATTTATGGTATATTCCATATGGCCATATTGGTAGGGTAATAGGTATGGAATATTGGAATTATAGATTCTATTCCACGATCTAAGATACATACATATAAATATACTTTAAGTACTTACTACTACTACTTAGTCGCAATCGCAAACAAAACTTTGTTATTTTGTATAAATCAAGCAAATAAAAAACAATGCCGAACTAAAAAAAATGTCAAAATTAGTTAAATCATGATTAAGAAGGTAATAAGTAGCTAGGACATAAATGTAAAAAGTGTATAAATTAATTAGTTTATAAATAAATATATTGGTTGTTTTATATAGCTTGATAATTATAATAAAATAATAAAATCTATATAGCTTACAATATAATTTATAATTTATTATTACTGTTATATAGCTTGAAAGCAGACTTCAATAAAATCTTAAATGTTTGGGAAATAATATAAAATTGTAAAATTAAATTAGTAAAAAGAATAATTCTTTTATAATTATTATTTACTACACGTAACTGAAAATAGAAAATTTAAAATTCAGCAGGCAATGTGGCAACCGGCAGCGATACGGTAGTTAACTTTTCTTTCACATGGAGCGCTTACTGTAATTTCCAGCACCTCAAAGAACTCAATTTGGTTCTCACCTTATCATATGCCGATGGGCAACCTGTATATCTTAAATCGTGCTCAACAACAACAACACACGCGCACGGCGGCGGGCCGACGCCGCTCGATCAGATGGATCGAACGAAGTCTGCTTTCTCGATCAAGGGGAAAACGGTGTGGCAACATCCGCACCAGTGGCCGATCACAATAGACAACTTGCGCGAACAATTATTTATTATCTATTCCCCTTTTTCTATACTATGTTTGATATAGGTTCATAAACTAAAAAAATAACAAATATTTTCAAATTCATTATTTATTAATATCTCGAACGATTTCAAATTCTTCTATTTAACTGAATAATTTAAAAACGTATATTTCTATATTATTGTGTCTAAGATATTATAGGTACATTAGGTCCATTGAAAATATCACACGAATAACGAATTATTATGACTTTTCTGTTTTTTAGGTCCATCATTTAATTGTACGTATAATATATTAAATTTAACTTTATGTAGAGGTAATTACTTTTAAAGATTGAATTGATATTCCAAAATAAAATATGATTTAAACATTTTAAAAATCTTAGAAGAATCTTAGAATCATTAATTTAATAATATAAATTTATTGAAAACTAATATAAATTGTATAATCAAACATTAAAACTAACAAAAGTCAGACAATGTCACTCTGCTGTACAGTGGATTACAATTATTGTGTTATTGTAATGGATGATATTAAATTTGAATTCAATGATATAATCAGCGGTTCCTAGTTGCGTGCGAAAATCGTTTTCTGGGTCGAATTGCGTGCGTGGTTTTTTCATAACAGGGTTGAGTTGCACGGTTTTTTTGTGACAGAGCCGAGTTGCGTGCGAGATACAGTGTTGATGCCGCACGGTGTGCCAGATTTATTTACATTAAATAATTAAAGAATACATTTATTCTTCGAATACAAATTATTAAAGGGGGTAGAGTGGCCGAGCGGACTAAGGCCTCTGTTGCCGCCGTGCACGCAGTCGCCGGTTCGAACCTCGGTCACGGGCGGCATCGCTCTTTGGGCATTTTCGCGGTGTCTGGAGAGAGAGGCCGCCCCCCAACCGGGCATGGCAGAAACCTACGGGTGCCCATTCAAAATTCTGACAAAATACCCACGTGTTTAAAACCTACAGTACCTTACCCTACAGTTCCCCCAGGCTAATGACCTCAGTTGTCGAAGGTATCTCGTATAAACGATTATTTTTAAATATTTTATATGAGTAGCAAAAAATGTAATTTAAAATTACAGTCAAAATATTATAAAAATAAGAAAAAAAAATAGGTTTGTTTATATATATATATTTTGAGTTTTGTATTCAAACTAAAACCCAACTGGCAAATTTCTTCATATATACCATAATATCATAATATCATCCTTGTCATGATCGTGATTTAAAACACTAAAAACAATATCACCATTTTCACTTAGCTTAAAAAAAGATTTACACAAACGTTTAGTACATGCCCATCTCTGTATGTTGTTATTTAAAAATGTTTGAAAATGAAATTTATACCCGTTAATTATGTATAATTTTTTATTTTTTTCGCTTAACATTTGATTCACTTCCATTTTGGTCGCGATTGAGTGTTGACTATCAACTGATATTCAATTCCAATTTCATATAGAATATAGATCGTTTAATATTATTTATCAAATTATCAGCTTATATCTTATTGCCGAAAAGTCCCATTCCCTACATAGTACATAATACCATTGATTATAAATACTAGTATTTATAATCAATGATAATACCCATATATAGCTATCATATTAGATACAGATAAATGATTCTCCGGCCGACACATCCAGCTCGGTGAAAACCGGTTGTCTTTAAATAAAATATGCGCACGCAATTCACTTTGTCATGAAGAAACCACGCACGCAATTCGGCTGTGTCTCGAAAAAACCGCGCACGCAATTCGGTTGTTGTCTAACATAGTTCTTTTTTTCCACACGCAATTCGGATGCAGCCGATATATCACTGTACCTATACGAAAAACGACTCTTAGCAGTCTTAGCGGACATGGTTTGTCAGTCTAGGATATTTTATACTATAAAATTAATTTAACAATACTACGTAACAATAAGTAATTGACTTTAAAATAAATCTATTACAACAATTTAACGATTTTACAGTACTTTTTCTTCCTTGGTCTATTATTTAAAAATTTTAAGCAAATGTTATGATTGTTTTTTTTTCAGTCAATGGTATGAATCATGTTTTTTGTTTTCTTATTTAATTAATTTTTATGATAATATTTTTCTCGATTTCTTTATACCTAGGTACATAAAAAATATTTTTCCTTCTCAAAATGTTTACCAACAATACCAACAATAGTTTTACAACTTACAACCCATAAGACCATAAGTTTTAACTACGTGGTAAAATTTATTTTACCACTTATTAAAAAAAAATGCATAAAAGTTTTAAATTGCTCTCTTGAAGGATTTGATGTTTTTAGATAGTACCTATGTATTGGTTGCAAGCTCATTAAAGCTATATAGGTAGTCGGATGACTTAAAATTTCATGTCAATATACTATGATATTATTGTTATTTTTTTTGTTCATTACGAGTACCATGATATGATAAATATGATATACTACAAAACATTAACTTTAAAATAAGTTTTAAATACATTTTGAAGCTTTTTTACCGCACGAATATAATTTTATTGTCATTTATAAAAAGGATACCTAAAAAAATTGACAATTTCAAATGTCAATAAATATTTTAAAAAGATTTGAAACTTATGTCAAGTACAGAAAGTACCAGTTTAAAGATTCATTAAAAATTGCATGCGTGTTCGATAATTTTGTTTTACAGTTAAATATATATCTAAAATCGTAAATTTTTACGATTTTGCCTTTTTCTCCTTTATTTTTTTTTCCGGTGTGGTGGTTTTGAAAACTACTGGGAATATCTAACTTTTACCGTCCAATGCACCAACTAGATTCACTTCCGATCGAAAAAGCTACTGAAGCTGAAAATCGAAGCATTATTTTGACAACTTATCGTGTACACAGACACAAAAAATAAAAATAATGATACAAAACAAAAAGAATAATAGAAACACACATCATTGTAAAACGATTACATTCGTAGCTCCAGTAGTTCTTTAAGTAGATAATATATATATATATATATATATATATTATACACCTTCACAAAAATGTTATACAATGGTCTTAATAGATCCAAAGAAGACGTGACAGACAGTCACTGCTATTGTGTTGCTTCCATCGTTGCTCTGCTTGCCGTCCTAACTGCTCTGGCTGCTTGCTACGTAGATTCTGTTTTTCTCAGGAGTTGCTGGAAGGTAATCAGTCCTCCAACCGTGACTCTTGGGTTAGTTGCCTCCGTGAAGTTGAAAATAAAAAATTTTCAGCTTCCCGTTGATGGAAAATCCTACTAACAAATTCCGTACTACTAAAAATCCGTATCTATTTCGTGAAAAGTTATCCCTATTTTGTATTTTTAAATTTCTATTTGTAAAGTTGGGTCAGTGGCGTATATAGAAGGGGGCCCCCTATGCCCGGGCCCATAGTGAAATATCAGATTCAATCAAAATATTTTACTATGCATTTTGCTTTATATATGCATATAGGTAGGTACTCGTATACTATAAAGTATATTACATATTTACATAACCATCGACTATGGCTCGTACAGTCGTATTTATGTTGTTTTTAAGGATTTAAGGTATAAAATTGTATATTACTGACTGATACCATGGACCATTGTCCATGATAGAAATGACCAATCAAATACGATACAACAATAAAAGGCACGACTATAATATAATTTATTTTATTTACAGTTACCCAACTGTTGGGTAACTGTAACACCCGCTTAGGTTAAACTTATATATTTTTGTACATTATATTGGGCTCACAGCCCGTAATAAATAAATAATAATAATAATAATAAGTAATTAACTTTAAAATAAATCTATTACAACAATTTAACAAATGTACTGTACTTTTTCTTCCTGGTCTATTATTTAAAATTTTTAGGCAAATGTTATGATTATTATTAATGTTTTTTTTTCAGACTGGGGTATGAATCATGTTTTTTGTTTTCTTATTTAATTTACCTTTATGATAATTTTTTTTTTACCACTCATTAAAAATATTGTGGATTGAATGTGTTACTTAGTGTAACCTACAAAAAATCAGTTATGATAAAATCCTATATGTTATCTACATCATAGAACAATTTTACAATGTGTTACCAACTATAAATCGTATATAAAAAAAACTCTCATGTGATTTTTTTTATTTAAAACATTTTTGTTGTTTTCTGAAAACTGCATTTTTTTCACATGGGACGTTTATTGCTGTTAACGAAGTTCTATATGATTTGTGTCTCATAACTTTTGTCATGATCGTCATCCTCAGAGTTTTACTTACCTTCTCGTCGAATACCGTTATATGTTTTAAGGTGTCCCGTCATTTCGACGCGGCAATCTTGACGCATGTCAAATGGACGCGGCCATTTGGACGAACGACAATTGGACGCATACGTCATTTTGACGCATGGAATTTTGACTCCATCACTTTTAGGCGCAAGTCAATTTTGACGCAAAACAAAAATATAATTTTATACTTATTATAATACTGTTACATCCCGACTGAACGTCGATTCATACATCAACGTAGAGATGAAATACTGATGTTTACAATGTAATAATGTCTTTATTTTCACAAGTTATTAATAATTGATACAAAAATACAGTTTATATGCTATAAAGGTGTTGGTGAGCGGTGTTACGACCTTACTCTGAAATATTGTTTTAAATGACAATGAGTGGTTTTACGACCTGCCTCTAAGTGTCTTAAATGTCCCTAACCGTCTGATGAGCTCTTGTCGTGGTCTTCCTTATATATGCTCGTGTCCGTAGGAGTAGGTGGTCGTACGTGGTGGTGAAATCTGGCACAAGCCAGAATTTGAGTCTCCTGGTGTAATTGGTTATTCTAGTCGATTCACATCCTTTCTTAGTAACAGAGACTTTTTCCGAGAAGATACGTGCGACAATGCTTTTATAGTTTAATTATTTACGTTTTTTATGATGACCTCAGTATGTTATTTTATATTAATTGCCTACTTAGTTATGTCATCACTCATAGTAGAAATGTACACTATGTTTTGAATATTGATAGGGTACCTACGTAACAATACGTATAATATTGTAAAATAATACGACATTTTGTTTAATGCTCGATAGTCATTCTTAACAATCTTATTTAACAATAAATATAAGTTTGAATTTGCTTCATAATATTGGGCCACATAAGTATAGGTTAAAATATATATCGTAATCTGAATCCCGGACGAAAAGACTTTTTGATCGATTACCCTGTAATCTTTAGTAATTTGTTAATCTTTATGGTCACATAAATGGTACACATTTTATCATTATCTTAATATTACGGTTTGCCGTTCAATTATACCTGAAAATTAAGACATGGCTGCGTCAGTGTGCTTTATATCGCGCAGTGAGTCGTACATTTTTAAAAATTATCAACTACCTACCTATATCTACATCTGTTAGTGTGCTTTAAATATTTTTACTTGTAAATTAAAAAAAAAAATTATAACATGCCATTGGAGTTTGTAAAAAGTCATCGGGGAAAAGATCTCCTTGTTCATGGTGGATTTATTTATAAAAAAGATAGAGAAGGTAAAGAAAAAATGATATGGATATGCAACGAAATTAAAAATTGTCCAGGACGAGCGCATACAATGCAAGGTACTTATATATTATTTATTTATGTATTTATTTTTATTTTTCATATTTTGATAATGTCAGACACAAAATTATTATTAATAATTGATTACGTTTTTTTTATAAGAACCTACATATTGTAGACTATTAGTGACTATTTTTTTAACACTCAATTGTACTTGTAGGAGATATAATAAAATCCATAGATCATAATCATGTACCAGACGTCGCAAAAATTGAAGCTAAGAAAGCTATAAATCTAATAAAGGAATATGCAACAACAACAGTAACAACTACAAGAGCTATACTGGGAGAAACGTCAGCACAGGTAATAAAATATTATTTATATTTATATAAATATTAAGCCCCCCCCCAGCACGTAATCAAATCACACCAGACATCAAAAATAAAAAAAATGTATGTTTAAATATTTGATATTTATAATTTTTATAAATTTTAACTACAAAATAATTTGTAAATATTCATGATTTTGAGGAATTTTTGAAGTTTTAAATCACAATAAAACTAACGTTTGAGGAACTTTGTATTAAATTAAAAATACTGGTGAAGTTTTCAACTACAAAATGACTTGCAATTACTTGCCTATGGGTAAACTTTGAACGTACCTAAGTATTTATGTACGTCGTTTAATATTGTTTTAGTTACCATGTGCAGTGGTAGGACAGCTACCGAATATTAAATGCTTGAAGAAAACAATAAACCGGTCTAGAAAAACGGTGGAAGCCAGTCCTGCAAACCCTCAATCATACAATTTTGAAATTCCAAATTACGTTAGACAGTGAACAATTTTTATTATTTGACAGTGGCGATAATGGTAATTATGACGATCGGATTCTATTATTTTCAACAGAAAAAAGTTTAAACGTATTAAGAAATTCGGATCATTGGTTTTCGGATGGAACGTTTTCATCTTGCCCAAATTTATTTGGTCAATTATATACGATTCATGCAGTTTACTCTGGTGCAATAATACCGTTAGTGCATGTTTTGTTGCCCGATAAAAAAGAAGTAACGTATAATAAAATGTTTCAAGCATTAAAATTCCTTAAGTTTGATTTATGTCCGAAATCATTTACAACAGATTTTGAAAAAGCAGCAATGAACTCTATCAAAAATGAATTTCCAAGTACAGAGATACATGGCTGTTTTTTTCATTTTAGTCAAGCAGTTTGGCAAAAAATTCAAAACTACGGATTGACAACAAAATATATTGAAGATGTAACTTTTGCATTACAAGTTAGAAAATTAATAGCGCTTGCTTTTATACCTATTGACAAAGTAGTTAATTATTTTGAAGTTTTATTGGAGAGCGATTTTTATATGGAAAATGAAAATATGTTAACTCCACTAATCACCTATTTCGAAACTACGTGGATTGGAATTTTGGACAGGAGAGGTCGACGTCGACAACCGCAATATCCTATCGAAGTATGGAACTGTTCAGAACGTCTTCAATCTGATCTGCCGAGAACCAATAATAGTATTGAAGGCTGGCATAATGCATTTTCGGCATTAATAAATTGTAAAAAACCAGTCATATGGAAGTTTATAAGTGCATTGCAAAGAGATGAAAGTTTGACAAAATTAATAAAATAACAATTAATTGCTGGGTATGCACCAAATAAAAAAAAGAAATACAAAGACTCATCCAAAAGATTAATTCAAATATGTACAAATGTAAGTGACTTTACAACCGACGAAGTGCTTCAAGGGATTGCGCACAATTTAAAATTTTATAAATAGTACATTTTTTATAAACTATAAACTATTTTGTATAATTTTACTTTATTTTACTTAATATTATAATAAGTATAAAATTATATTTTGTTTTGCGTCAAAATTGACTTGCACCTAAAATTAGTGGCACCAAAATTGCATGCGTCGAAATGACGTATGCGTCCAATTGTCGTTCGTCCAAATGGCCGCGTCCATTTGACGTGCGTCAAGATTGCCGCGTCGAAATGACGCATATTCATGTTTTAATACGCTAAGCTACCTCTATTACCTTTTTTATACTATGTTTAATATAGCTTGGTTAGTGAACAATTAAAATAAACTAATAATTCCAAATTATTTATTTATAATTTATTTATTATCATTATCTCGATCGATTTGAAATTCTTCTATTTAACTGAATACTTAAAAAAAAACGTATATTTCCATATTTTTGTATCTAAGATTATAAATACATTAGGTCTATTAAAAATATCACATAAATAACGAATTATTATTGTTTAGATCCATTGTACATTGGTACGTATAATATATTTAATTAAAATGTATGTAAAATTTTTCTATTTTGATTGAGTTGAATATAGTAACATAAAAAAGGCTTTAAACGTTTTAAAAATCTTAAGAGTATCGTTTATTTAATATTATAAATTTTTTGAAAGTTAATGTAAACTATATAATCAAATAAAAACAAAAAAGCTGGTATCTATGTGGATGTCAGTCTGCTGTACAGTAGTAGGGTACTAGTGGGTTACTGTAATGGATGTGTTTATTTCTATATAGACTAATTTTATTGAACAAAATAAAATACTAGAAACTTTTAATAAATAATAAGTGGACTGTATATTTTGTGAGTGTCGTACCAATTGGCTGGTCCGACGACAACTAACTAATCCGTGGGGACATATTACGGCACAAGCATACAATGATAATTTTATAGATAACAATTTTATATAATATTACAGCGATACTATATATTTTTTTTTTTTTATTTTACACAATATATATACAATCTGTACAATTTTGCACAATTAGCATATTTGATAAGGGTTAAAAATATAATACATGAGTACTTGAGTAAGAAGCCACCCACTAATGGCACTTAACTGGAGGTTGTATGAAACTAGCTATATTTATATATACTGATTTTTTTTTTTGATTTGTGATTTTTTTTTTTTTTTTATAATTTTTTTTAATTGATATTAGTTCCCTAGCAAATCACGGCACCATCTCCTTTTTAATCGACGCCTGGGGTTGCCAGGTAATGTTTGGACGGATAGGTTTTTAATGAGTGGGTTACGGTGTGTTTGCAGCCGGGCATGAAAGATTTTGTAGAAACGTTTAGCTTCTTCTGTCACAGTTTTTATTGACAGGTCATTATGAATAGTGTAATTCGAAACAAAGGGTGGAGCATTAGTAATTTTTCGAAGAGCAATATTCTGAAATTGCTGAATTTTGTTTGTATTGGACGCCTTTGCTGTACCCCATAGTTGGAGACCATATGTCCATAGAGGTTTGAGTAAAGTTTTATACATAAGAACTTTAATTTTTAAGCTGGAGTGTTTATTATTTGTGAGTAGCGTTCGTAGTCTGCGAAGACGGGCATTTAAGGCAAGTCGTTTTATACGGATATGGCTATTCCAGGTGAGGCGCTTATCCAAGTTAAGTCCAAGATATCTAACTGAGTCTGCAGTGGGAATAAGTATGTTATTTAAATAGACATTTGGACAAATGGAGTGACATAAAGTGAATGTTGTGTGTACTGACTTAATGGGATTAGGTTTAATGCGCCAATCGGTGTACCATTCAGACATTAGGTTGAGATGAGTTTGAATATTTGCCGAGGCCGTAATAGGGTTTTTGTCAATTGATATGATGGCTTTGTCATCCGCGTAATCAGCTACAGTAGTGTTCTGGGAGATAGGCTGATCAGAAGTGTAAATATTAAAAAGAAAGGGAGAGAGGATTCCGCCCTGGGGAACTCCAGCTAAGATTTTCTCGATTTTGGATACTGAGTAGCCAAACCGGACTCGCTTATATAAGACTTAATTAATAAATATAAACAGGGAGACAGAAATTTTTTTAGTTTAAAAAGTAAACCTTCGTACCAAACTCTATCAAACGCTTGGCTAATGTCGAGAAAGGCACAAGTGCAATAATGCTTGTTTTCTAGGGAGCACGAGATTGCGTCAACTAGTCTATGTACCTGATGTATTGTGTTATGAGCTGAGCGAAAACCAAATTGCGAGTCAGGTAAAATCTTGTTCGTAGAAATGTAAGGTAATAGCCTTTTAAGTATCAGTCTTTCTAGTATCTTACCTAGAAAAGGTAATAGACTTATTGGTCGGTACGAGGAAGGCAGATCAGGTGGTTTGTCTGGTTTTGGAATCATGATTATGTTTGAAAATTTCCATAAGAGTGGGAAGTATGAAAGCCGTAAGGTTGCATTAAATAAATAGGTAAAGAATAGGATAGCTTTTTTCGGAAGACATCTAGCAACTTCTGCAGTAATAAGATCAAAGCCTGGTGTTTTTTTGGTGGAATATTTTTGTATTGCTGTTTTTATTTCATTTGGTGTAAAACACTTTTCAGGGAGATGAAGAGGCATGGGACAATCTAAGTACTGGATAATCTTAGAGGTGAGATTTGGATTATTTACGTCGGGATGTGGCTTAAATATCTCCGCTAGATGTTGACGAAACGTCTCCGCCTTGTCCTCGTCAGTTATAGCAATAGAATTGTCAATTTTGGTTAAAGGTGGTAAACTAGATTTGTATTGTAGGAGTTTATTTGTTTCCCTCCAGAGGCTGCCGTCAGAAGAGGATAAGTTGGATAGCTTTTGTTCGAATATGTCTGATTTGTATTTAAGAAGTTGTTTCTTAAGCGAATTAGAAAGTTTGTTGTAAAGTGCTCTTTGGGAGGGTAAACGAGAAGTTTGATAACGTGCCCTAGCTCTTCTTTTATCCGTAATTAATGAACGTATATGTATCGGTAATGATGGAATGCTATTGGAAGTTGGGGTAGACTTAGATTGGGATGCCCATGCAGCTGATTGAATGATTGAGGTAAATTTATCAACGGCGTTATCAATATCCTCGTGAGTTTTTAATTTAACGTTCAGTGTGATCTCTTGATCTACTAAGTTATGGAACTTAATACGATCTGTTGAAGGATAAAATAATTTTGGAGCTGTCATACGTAATGTTGGGGATGCATTGATTGTCAGAAGTACAGATGAGTGGTCAGAGTTTAGATCCAGGATGTTTTCCGGAGTGCAGACTAAATTGCTTGGTACTTTGGCAATGAAAATATCAAGAATGTCAGGTTTTTTACGTAAAGAAGTTGGCCAATACGTTGGACCTGGAGGTGCTAGAATTGAGTATTTTTTTGCATTGACGAAATTGTGCAGAACATTGCCACGTGGGTTGCCAGCTCGACAGCCCCAAGATTGATGCTTTGCATTAAAATCTCCACCGACTATGAAATTTGAAGTAAATGATGAGAAATAGTCGAGAAAAAGAGTTGAAGATAAGTTGTGTCTCGGGGGGCAGTAAACTGCAGCGATGGTGATAGGTATATGATTCAGCTTAATAGATACAGCACAGTATTGAAGATAATCTTGTGAGAAGTTTGGTAGTGGAGAAAAGGACAAAGTAGATTTAATTATGACTGCAACACCACCATGAGCTTTGTTGTCTGGATGATTGGATTTAAGCAGGGTATAACCTGGGATAAAAACATTGGAATATTTGGTAAAGTGAGTCTCAGTAATTAAGGCAATGATTGATTTTGAGGTGGGTGAGTTATTTGTCATTTTTGTTATTTAAGAGGGATGAGATAACTTGTGTTAAGAGTGTAATTAAGGGGTTAATTACTGATTTAAATTCATCAAGAAAACTTGACATTTTTTTATCAAAATCTAGTTCAGGGGGAGAATGGTTGGTATCTCTTGACTGATTTGAAGTAGCTTGGGCATAAGTTCTCTGGGATGAAGAGGGAGGGAGGGTTATAGGGTTGGTTTCCACAGGTGGGTGGCTTGCTTTTACAGTAGAATTATTATTAGTTGACTTAAAATTAACATTATCATGTAAAAATTTACTTTTATTGTTAGGCTTGTTTCGACGTTGAAGTTCCCTATAGACGCTGCATCCTCGGTAGTTGGCTGGGTGGTTGTCTGCACATAGGGCACATCTGGGAGGAGAGTCTCTTGGTTTTGTGCAATCTGAAGAAGAATGTGAGTCTCCACAGCGGACACAACGAGCTGAGTAGCCACAGTAGGATCGCGTGTGACCATAGTCTTGACAATTGAGGCATTGACTGACCATCTTTGGTTTGTATGGCTCTTCGATTTTAACCTTCGTATGAAGAAGGGAGGATAAGTGATATATTTCATTGGAGTGGTCAGTGGGCTCCAAGTCAATGAAGAAAAGTGGAAGTGGGCGTTTATTTATCTTGTGCAGCACTTTTGTGACCTGCCTAACCTCGTAGAGACGTGTTTCAAGTTCAGCTTTAATCAGCTCCGTAGGTGTGGAGGGGTGCAAATTTCGAATAACCACTCTCAGTGGTTTGTCCTCTTTTAGTTGGAAGGTGTGGTATTCTGCTTTTTGGTCTTTCAAATAACGAATTAGTGTTCTATATGATTCGGGGTTAGCAGTCTGTATTTTTAATCGATCGGTGGAAGATTTGCAGTAAAAATTGTCTACTCCGATCAGCTCAATTAGAACTGAGAAAAAGCCAGGGAAGTCTAAAACTCCTTTCATGAAGATTGGAGGTGGGGGTTTTATATGATCAGTAATGATAGATCCTTCGGAGACAGTGTCAGCTTCGATTATTGTAGCAGCAGGTTCGGTTTGAGTAAGCACTTCATAACGATTTGTCGTTATAAATTATTTATTATTTTTTTTTTTATTTGAGGTAGGATCCGGAGATTTTGGTTCAGATGAATCAGAATGGTTTCATTTACTTGTCTTTTGTGTCCAACCGGCATCCGTGTTATCAACCTGGAGTGAAGTTGGATCTATAGAGTTCAGCATAGGATTATTTGTAGAATTTTTGATTAGGCGAGCTGCCTGTATAGTGTTGCTGTTTTTGTTTTTATCTGCATGTTTATTAATCACTTTCGGCGATGTGGGTACGTTGAGAGATCGCGGCATGTTATCTGTGGGCAAAGGTCGGGTATCGATGCGCGTTGCAGCGATAGCGCGACGGATTTAGTAGACGGTAAGAACTTTATTAAACGTAAACGTAGTTCGTTTACATTTAGAATGAAAAAGCGCACTTAGGCGCACTTCCAGTTTTTATAATTTGTATAAATAAATAGGGAAGACAATTGCGATTTTTTTCGTACTAGGTACGACAATTTTGGACGCGAAAATTTGGCGGGATCACGAAAATTTAACGGAGCGTAATTAAACGTGTGCGACTAGCGACGTGCAGACCGCGACTTATACTATATATAAGTATGTATTGTTAAACAAATACTGTATTGAATTGTGGAACTCACAGTGGCACACGACCACGGAAAATAAACTAAGAGAAATAAAACACTCTGTCGTACTCTGGCCGAAATACACTGACATAAACAGAAAAAATGAAGTGATTCTTAATCGACTCAGAATCGGTCACACGAAACTGACACACGGACATCTTATGGCAAAGACAGATCCACCCCTTTGCCCAACATGCAATACAAACTACTCCATCAAACATATCATCATCCACTGCCCAAACTTCAACGAAGCTAGAAAAGATTTCAACATCCCAGACAACCTGTACGAAGCAATTGGTCCATTTTCAAACTTTCATAGCATAATTTTATACTTTAAAAAAATAGAATTGTACAATAGCATATAATCATTTAATGTAGAAATTAACACATGTAAGCTAATAACCTATGTAGTTGATGCTTAACCAATAAAAAAAAAAAAAAAAAAAAGTATGTATTGCGGTGTTCACACCGTAACAGGATGGTATTAAATTGGAATTCAATGATATAATATCATTGAATGCGAAATAGCCGAAACACAATTCTGAGCAGAAACAGTTTGTCAGCCTAGGATATTTTATAGTTTTATGCTTTATTTATTATTCCAAAAATAATGTAGCAATCTATAAAATTAATTTATAATTAACCAAATCAGATTCATTATAATGTACCCGAAAACTTGGTCATTCGTAGTATATACAATACGTATACAGTAACAAATTCGTACAAATACGTATACGGACAAATTCCGGATTATTCAATTCAAATAAATCAGAAATATCAAAGAATATTTTTCAATTTATTGTTTTAAATAAATAAACAAATAAATTTGTTACGGTTGCTGTTATTTTTTCTTCTGAGTATTGTTTAATCGATGAAACCAATTGAAAAAGATTATCATCTTGTTGATCAATAGTAAACCGCTATAGATTTTTAATTTCAATTAATGTTTCTTAATATGTATTAATCGTTGTGACTTCTTCATGCATTACTTCTTCTTCGTCGTCGGATGAATTACTTTCACAATCATTTTGTGAATGCATTTCTTGGCTCTCCGTTACCAAATTTATATCAATCATCAAAAACTCATTAAGATTATTATCACTATTAAACGATGTACATTCGCATATCTATATTTTATAACTTATTTTACGTTTATAGTACACACGCGCGTGTAAATTTTCCGGTTTATGCAAGGTTTTTACTTGCATGGGACTTACAAAATCGTTCCGTTTCCGCGTTATAAGGTTTCGTTTTATTGAGGATAGGCATCTATATAAAACTATAGAAACGTGCTGGGACCATAGAAAAATTTCGCATTGGATAGTTTTTCGTTTTATTCAGGATCCGCTTTAGACAGTTTTCACTGCACTATAAAGTATTAATATAAGGCATTAACGAAATTAACTACATAATTGAAATCTCGTTTTAAATTTTCAATCCTTACCATAAAAATTATAACTTTTTATACATTTTTAACAACTAAATGATTTGTTAATTTTTTTTAAAATTTGAACTTAAAGCTGATGAAACTAGACAAACTTATGAAGAATCTTGTATTGAATTTTCTAATCTATGACAAACCTTTTGAGATTTAAAAAAAAAAAATTGAAAGGAACTTATAAATGCCAAAACACATGCCTAATTGTTTAAATTTGAGGGCAAACGTTGAGTCTTCTGCACAATTAATTTGTAGTCTAGCAAATCTTTCGCCATACACACATAATGGGTTATGGAATAAATATCCACTTGTGTGAGCATTAGGAAAAATTTGTTTGAATAACGAAAAAATTCTATTTTAATAACTTTTTGATTCAGATATGATTTTTAGGTTAGTAATTGTCATAATGCTTCATCGTAGGTTTCTATTGTGTATGACTAGCCATTGTTATATGCATAAATGGAATTACTAAGCTTAATATAAAACGATTGGTTGTATATTATATCTGGGAAAATATTTAGAGGACATATTTAAAAGTTCTGTCACCAAACGAGTTATCCGCAAATTGAATCTTATTAAAATTGGATTGAGTTGTAAAAACTAAAATTCTACTTTCACTGTTACCACTTTCATATGCCTAAAGCATACGAATGATCAGTTATTTTTAAAATCGGTCCTATAGAAAAAACAAAACAAAAAATATATTGTTTTTATGGAATGGACTGTGGTTATAAGATTTTAATAAATTACAGTTTACTTCAAAATTATTAATTTATATTTTTTATATAAATCAATCGAATTAATTAACTTTTATTATAAATTTCGTCTGTGATTCGTTACTCATAAATTTGATGATCATCACCCTCAAATTTTTACTTGCCTACACATCGAGTACCGTTAATGTATTAATGCGTTAAGCACCTATTATCCTTTCTATACTATGTTTAATAATGGTTCATAATAAACTACAAAAATAAACCAATATTTTTAAATTTATTATTTATCAATATCTCGATCGATTTCAAATTCTTCTATTTAACTGAATATTTTAAAAACGTATATTTATATATTTTTGTATCTAAGATAATAGATACATTAGATCAATTGAATATATCACACGAATAATGAATTTTTATTATTTTCTTTTTTTTAGCAACAGTAGTGTATAGTACGTATATTAAATTAAATTAAATAATTAAATCGATATTCAATTTTAATTTTATGTAAAATTTATTTTTGCTGTACAATTGGTTAGTGGATTCATGAGTGGAAACGGGTTGTCAGTCTAGGATATTTTATACTTGGGCTGTACGATTATATACGATTTTATACGATTATATTATACGATTTTGATTAAATGAAATTTTCTCCAATTAATCGATTTCATCGATAATTTTAGGTATTAAAAAAAACGGTTAATCGTAATTTTGATTATTCGTTTATTAATCGAATATCAATTAATTGTTTATTTCAAATAAACAAGAATTAAGAATAAATCAATAAACTATTTTTGTAGCCATTTCTTGCCGTTCCTAATATTGGGTATTTTCGTATCTTCTATTATGATTTATGAATGACGCTATATAATATTAAAATTTGTATTTATTTAGTTATCCAAAAAAGCATTTTAGTGATTAATATTTAAATATTCAATAATTAATACTGCCAAAAGCTGTTTTGACATATATCGATTATTCAATTTAATATTCATTATTGTATATATGTTGTGAATACTATAAAGTATTAATTTAAGTCCTTAATTACATTAACTATTAAAATTAGAATATTAAGTATCTTTATAAATTTCAAGTACCCTCAAATAATAATTTTAAATTACAACAATATAGCTAAAATTCTTATTTTTGGTTATTTAATATGTGATTTCATCCAAACTTTAACTATTATAACAACTATAAAAAAATTGTGTTTTTTTAGAGATTTTTCTGTTATAGAATTAACTACGTGGAAATTCGTTGAACATTTTCAATCGTTAGCTATTAAAGTTAAATGATTTATAGATTTTTAACAACTCAATTATTTGTAAATTTTCAATTAAATACATTTTTTCAAAAATTGAACTTAAACAGTTATAAAAAACGTGTCTATGAATTTTTAATAGTTTCCAACTGCTATTATATAAACTTATAGGGAACCTTATATTCAATTTTTAGGATTTGAAACCCAATGAATAAAGTTTTATATTTTAATAAAAACTAAAAAAACTGAAATTTCAAATGTCTATAAATTTCAACTTTAAATGGTTATAAAAATAAAATGTGCTTGTGTATTATTAATATTTTCCAACTACTGTTATATCAACTTATGCAGTACCTTGTATTCAATTTTCAAGTTTTTGATCAAATTAATAAAATTTTATTCACATTTATAAAATAAAAACGGAAAATTTCAAATGTCTAAAAATAACTTAAAAATTGTTGAAAATTGTTGAAAATGTTATCAAAGGAAATGATAAAATAAACACATGGTATAGATTTAAAATTTCTAAAATAAACCGTTTTGAATAACAACAAAATAAGAATATCGGTACAAGGGAAATTTAGTGAATATCCAATTTTTTAATTCAAATGCTCATAAATATTTAGTTTGACTTTCCGGTAGATATTTTTTATTTGATAAAAGTAGACAAACTTATGAAGAATATTGTGTTAAATTTTCAAGCCTTAGATTTAAAAAGAAAAATTTTTATGAGTTTCTAACTCAAAATGTATTACAAATTTTTGTGTTTTTTACGTATTTTATCAAAATGTCAACGCTTATTAATAATATAATATTATTTAACTATCATTGTGAAAATATTTTAGGAGCGTTGTATTACATTTTAAAGCTATTTTACCCAATGATTATAATTTTATTGTCATTTATAAAAACGAAAATCTAAAAAGATTGACAAATTCAAATGTCTAAATTATATAAAATACAGAAAATGCCAGTTTAAAAATTCATTGAAAATTTCAAGTGTGTTCCTTGATTTTTTTTACCCTACGCGGTGGTTTTGAAAACTACTGTGAATTTCAAAATTTTACCTCCCCCAATGCGCTAACTAGATTCACTTTCCAATCGAAAAAGCTACTGAAGCTGAAAATCGAAGCATTATTTTGACAACTTATCGTGTACACAGACACAAAAAAATAAAAATAATGATACCAAAACAAAAAAATAAGAAACACACATCATTATAAAATCATTACATTCGTCGATCCACTTAGAATCTATTAGCATAAAAAAAACTTAAAATATATAAGAATTATATCATGGTATTATAAATGAAAATAAATGTTTAGTCTAACAGATATTCATGTTTGATAAAAATGTAATACACTTTAGTTCATTGCAATGTATTTTCCATACATTTAACTCATAATTTATTATAGTCTTCTAATCTATTTAGTGTTTTAGAAGAAATATAATATCATGCACTAGATATTTCAACCATATATTTTTTTAAATTGCTGTAATAATTTGTGAATAAGCTCATATTAAATCTTCTGCCATCTTGAAAATGTTAAATCTCGCAAGCGATCGACTCTCATCGATAGATCATTGTAATGTACTACGTAATGAAATATTTTGTAGAATAAGTGTATACATAATATAGTGTATTTTTTAGATTATGTCAATCATTAACTATATAATATAATTTACTAAATATTTTGTTTGTTAATTTATTTCTAGAACATTGGGGTATGTTCATTTTGTATATATATATATTTTTTTTTCAATGATGTGTTTAATTTTAAAAATTAAATTCATTGGGTTTGTATCTCTCATAGCATTTGTAATGATTACCGTCCTTAAATTGTTACTTACTCATCGAGTATCGTTATATCTATAAATCAGTTTAGTTAATTTTTTTTACCACAATACTAAGTATAAACTATTAATTATTACCTATTTTCTTTTCTCTACTATGTTTTATATTTGTTCAAAAACTATAAAATAAACCAAAATTTGCAAATTTTTTATATGTTTATATCTCGATCGATTTCACACTATTCTATCTAACTGAATATTTTAAAACGTATATTTCTATCGTTCTGTATCTATGATTACATGGTAGGTTCACGGTATATCCATTAACAATATCACATAAATAATGCATTTTTTTTGTTTTGTTTTTAGTTGGTAAATTTAGTGGTACGTATTATCTATAATATATGAGGTTTTAATTTTATCAAAAATGTATTTTTATTGATTAAATTGAATTTACCACTGTAAAGAGTTATTCTAGCCCACGAGGAATTCCAATCCACTAATACAATAAAAAAACCCCCTACCTCTTTATCAACCTTTGTAAACCAAATTATTGTAAACTCTACTTTAAACCCAACTTCATATCCCCATAAGACGTATGCCCAAGCTACCACCGAAAATGCAAACACCCACTCTAAACAGACCTCTTCCTCCATTTCAAGCATATCTTTTGGATTGTCATATTTTATTGTGGAACTAAAAATCTGATTTGCTCTCTGATCTACCTACTAACTACCGTTATCAATAAACTATTATCCAAAGGTGATAAATAGTCATTAAGTTATTCATGATTCGAAATGCATCTTTCTTTGGAATTCTAACGGCATATTGCAACAGACAAATTAATTAAAAGCTCTTCTTAACGAACAAAATATAGATATAATCTTAATAATCGAAGCCTACCTCACTCCACACACAACTTTCCGTATTCCCGGTTTTCAACCGGTGTAAGACATAAGGGAGCGCGTAAAATAGCCGAAAATATTTCAGCCGATCCGTATTTTAGCCGAAAAATATTTAAGCCGAAAAATAATGGATTGGACAAGTATATTAGCAGAACCGTATTTTAGCCGATAAATATTTCATCCGACCGTATTTTAGGCGACAAGTATTTTGTACGAACTGTATTTGAGCCGACACATATTTTGTACGAACCGTATTTTAGCCGACAAGTATTTTGTATGAACCGTATTTGAGCCGACACATATTTTGTACGAACCGTATTTTAGCCGACAAGTATTTTGCACGAACCGTATTTGAGCCGACACATATTTTGTACGAACCGTATTTAAGCCGACAGTAATTTTGGCGACATTATTTTAGCCGATATTAATGTAACCGACATTATTTAAGCCGACAACTATTTCAGCCGACAATATTTTAGCCGACAAGTATTTTTGTACGAACCGTATTTGAGCCGACACATATTTTGTACGAACCGTATTTAAGCCGACAGTAATTCAGCTGCCGGGTGGGGTCAGTTCGACACTGTGATAAGCATTTATGATAATATTGATAATTTATACAATTATATTTAATTATAATTAATAATTAAAATAATTATTTTAATTTTTACAATTTTTCGAACGAATAATGGATAACTACTTGAATATTCATTAAACTAACCATTTAAATGAAATCTACATGAAATTCCCTATCGATAACCTATTCCGCCGCCTATTATTCTCTAATGTACTATAGGTACTAGGTATGATTAATCTCACTTAAAAACGCACTCCCACAGTTTATACTTTCATAATGAAACCGAAAAGCCGAGTTTAAATTCATATTCTATTGCATATTGGTATATTACTATTATTATAGTTTAATTGTTAAGTTTATGAAATGAATCTGATTATATATGTAGGTACCTGTGACCTGTATTTATATTTTCTAAACTGCATATTTTTTACTATAATTTTGTTCATTGTCAAATAAAGATTTATTTAGATAGGTATACACAATTTTCCAATTTATATTCTAATAATAATAACATAATAATCTAATAAATATATTAATTTCAGTGAACATTTTACGGATATTCATTAAGTATATATTAATTGGATATCTATAAATGATCTATTGTAGGTATATCCATTAGTTGTTATATATCTCGGAAAAAAAGAACAAGTAAAAAAGAACACGGAAAAAAAGAACAAGGGAAAAAAACACGGAAAAAAAGAACAATTTTTAAAAATTTTAAATACAGGTGTCCCACGAAGATTTGACACTCTGAAAATAATTTTAGTTCTAATCAATATAAAAAAAAAAATATTTTTTTATATAATGCATAGACATTTGCGCTATATTTTGGTATACATTTCAAAAAATATAAATTTACCTAGGTGCATAATAAATTTAATAATATGGTATTTAAAAATGCCAATAAAAAATGTATATTTTTAAATATTATATTGATATATTTATGTATAATATATTTCTATACTATTTACTCGAATATTCATTTATTCTGACTCCTGTAAAATTATAATGATATTATCATTAATTGATAAATGATTAATAATAATAATTTGATATATTTTTAGTGTAAATGTGTATAAATAATCATTTTTAAGCTTCATAATCAATTAATATATTTATTCTTTTTATACATCCCAATTTTAAAAAAAATTTTCTTTTTTCCGTGTTCTTTTTTTCCTTGTTCTTCTTTCCTTGGACTTTTTTTCCTATTACTATTTTTCAAAATTGTATTTTCGCTGCGACCCATTGATTTAATGCATTGTGGATATTATCCATTATAGTTGTTTGGATTTTATTCTATTACGTGATTTTACTATCACAAACACAATAGTTACATCTAATTATCATTTTACCGCTCATAGATAAAAATGTGACTGTGTCTTATACTTATTGCATTTAAAATATCTAAAAACAAAAATAATGGTTATGTTTATCCTTACTCTATGTCTATGGTATATACGCAATTTTGTATACTTAACTATATTATTGAGTAGATTCAATTCTGATACCTACCTATACCTTGTTGTACTCCACGTATCCACACCCCCATAAACACATTTCATTTTATAATACAAAGATATGAAAGATATTTATTAATTTATAGTTTATAATTTTTAAATAGATATGAGTTATTAATATTTTAATTTATAACATATGAATTATTGGTTATTAAGTTAATTAGAAAATTAACTAACTAAAAATTAAAAAATTAAAAAAAATTATCATTTCAACTATTCTTCAAACTAGACTCTATGCATTATTTTATAAATGTATAATAATATATTAATTACCTTATTACCTATTTAGGTACTTTTATTAAAATTATAAACCAATAATTACACCTAAGAACTCGGAATATACTCATAGGCATGAGTAATGAATGGCGCTACCATAATGAACCAAAAAAATCCCTATACACCAAAGGCCGTATTTTTTTAAATCCCCCTCTCAATCAAATATTTATGTAATCTAAAAAAAAAGTCTGTACTAATATCTATTTTAAATTAATACTCTACAGTATTTTCAGTACCTTTAAAGTTTAAATTTAACTCTAGATATATTATTGATCTATAGAGCCCAGAATTACACCACCTAGCTACAAATTACAACAACAATAATTTACAATAACAGATGCGAACTGTGCCGTCCTCTGTCTTAAGTCTTTAAAGTATTTATTAGGTTATCTGAAGTCAGGAAATCACTTCGACAATACATGTTATTAACAAAATAAAGATAGGTTTTATTTTGACGAACGTATCTTAATAAGTAAATAGTAATTATAATAATGCATAGGTAAAAGAATTTTTTTTTTTTTAAATAAAAGTTGTAACCCATATCTGACTTAAAACAGTTAAAACTCGGTTGACCTGCGCCTGTCTAAAATTGTAGGGGCAGCCCCAGGCACCAGTTAACAGACTTGTACAGCAAACACATGGGCAGTATTAATAAATATTTAATAATGACTAATGAGTTAATTATTAAACTATGAGTTGTGATGGTAGGTAAACAACAAAAATAATATTATAACTCGTGTTGGTACTAGTGTACACTTTGTTAATTAGTCAATCCTAAGTATTTTATAAAAATGATGATTTTTGTAATAGATAATTCAATATATACAAATAAAGTAAAATATAATATATTAATGTAGCCATAAGGCAGTACTTAGGTATTAGATAGGCCATGATAAAATAAATCTATATATTTAAATTATAACTGTTTGTAATTTTGTCATGATTAGCCGCGGTACAGAATACAGATTAGTTCTTTCTAGATCAGTTAGACCTTAGTGCTAGGTTTCATGAACAATCACTAAACATTAAACGAATTAATAGCTAGTAAGGTAATGATCATTTAAACATGATTTGATAGCCCATCAACTATGATTAGTCCATAACACTTTATTGAACCATTTAATTAATAAACGGTCAGTGTAACCCAGCGTCCGGGTAATAGCCCGAACCACAGATTATGAAATAGATAAAATCTATATGTTTTATCCTTTTTGTGTCAAAACTTTTTTTTTGAATGGTAATTTGGACAATTTTGTATATTAATATTTAATGTATTATTTATTTTTTTCATTCTTATCAGTTTTTTGTAGTCATATCAAACGGTTGGTAAGGTGTTACCAACCGTTTGATACCAAAACTAACTTTTATCATTAAGTTATAAAATAATGTCGGCTAAATTACTGTCGGATAGAATACTTTGTCTGCTAAAATATGGTTCGGATATAAAAATTTGTCGGTTCAAAAACGGTTCGGATGGAATATGTATCGGCTACAATACAGTTCGGACGAAATATGTCTCTTCTAATATACGGTTCGGCTAAAATATGTGTCGGCTAGAATACGGTTCGGCTAAAATATGTGTCGGATTAAATATTTGTTGGCTTAAATACTGTCGGCTAAAATACGGTTGGACGAAATATAGTTCGGATGGAATATTTTCGGCTAAATTATAGCCCCTCAGACATAAGTGCCAAAATAAGATAAGAAAAAAAAAGTCGTATCGTACAAAAGCGTCAGAAATTAAATAACAGAATTAAATTAAAAAAACTCCAAACGCTTAATCCTTAATCGACAAAATATGTATTATCTGATTACGATAGATTGTCAAATAGACATTGGGTGAGCAGTTTGTGTTATAACATATTGTTAGTACCTATTTCGTAATTTCGTCATTTTATTTTTATAAAAAATCAACCAATTTATTAAATGTATAAAATATTGATGTGCATGTATATTATAATTTATTATCGACATTTTATTTTTATAAAAAATCAACCAATTTATTAAATCTATTAAATATTGATGTGCATGTACCTATACCTATATTATAATTTACTATCAACATAATAATATTAATATAATATAATTTTTATAAGATATAGAAATTTTTAAATAACTACCTACTTAATACTTATATAAAATATTAATTTTGGCGCAAATGATAGGTCATTTTTGTACCTTTGGTGCTTATGTCATATGTTGGGTATAGCAGGTATACAATATTAGATTGGCGCTTATGTTCTACAGATTTTGGCGCAAATGAAAGATCATTTTTGTACCTTTGGTGCTTATGTCATACAGCCTTTTCAACATACCACTGTGATCAATATGACCTCTCGTCTGATAATACACCTGCTATTTTAACATTAAATAATTAATTGATCTCACTACCTAAACCTAACCTATTATTTGACACCCTCGTCTACCCCTTCTACCAAGTACCAACAAAAGACTCCCCAAATACCTATCCAATCTACTAACCTTAAAACGTTGTGCTAGAAATCATTGGAAACGTACACATCTCCCCAGTGACAAAAGTTACTATAACGACATTACCTGTTCCTTAAAAACTCTTCTTCGCAAGTACAACACAGAAAATTACCAAAATTATATAAACTCATTAACAAACTCAGACAACTCGCTTTGGAAAGCCAATCAAATTACTAAACATCTACCCAAGAAAGCCATCTTACTACTAACTTTCATTTATAACCCAATCCTTCGTCTTTCTTATATTCCTCACAATATGTGAAAACACTCTATTATTATCTTGATTCGTAATCCTGATAAGCCACCCAACTTTCCTTCTTCTTACCGACCCGCCAGTCCATTACCTCCTTCTCAAAAATTGGCTGGGATATCATTTCAAAGGTTGAACCATTTATAGTGATTCTAAAAGGTGATGGAAAAACAACTCATTGTAAGACCGGTACCTGCTTTCATTGCTTTCTATTTTTCTTCTATCACTCTGTGTCTTGAATAATGTAGCAGTAAAAACATAATCAGATTCTGTGCATTAAATAATTTCATTTAAATGGATTCTAATGATGTGTTAAATTTTGAGATGGTAGATAGTTACAGAAAGTTAAATACAACACAATTCCATTAAAAAGAGTTAACTGTCAACGATAAAAAACAAAAAAATGTTTAGTTTGTTGACGAAATACCGAAACACCTATTTTGTATATTTTTGAATTCAATTTTATTTACACATAAATACTAAAAATACGAACGAATTCGAGTTGATTCCCAAATATCGAAATTGATTTCTGGGTAAATGCACCATTGATTCTAATAAACATTAATAATGACAATTTAACTAGGCATATCAAATTAACTTTACAAATTACCATGATATATTCAATAAACAATTTACTTCCTGTCTTATACTGACTTAGTGCAGTGACTATACTCAGGAATATGCTGTAATTGGGCTTAATGCACGTTAATAATTTAAATCAATAAATATGGTTAAAAGTATTGGAATAGTTAGTTTATATACATTATATGCTATATACCTACCTACGTATTTATTAATGCTAATAATAATAAAATAATGATATCAACAATAAATAGTATCATATAATAGATTGTATGTTTGCAATAGAGAATATATTTTATTTTTTAATGTAGTATAAATTTACAACACACATTTTTTACAAATTAAGTTGAAATTTGGCTTTCGTTCAATTATTTAATATTTTCACCAATAAACTATCCATTTTCACCAATCTATATTAGATATAGTATAATATTTATTTTTACCCAGACATTGTAAAACCAATAAAATGAAATATGAAAATCGGTATCTACATATGGATTGTATTTGAACATTTGTATGATGATAAATAATTTTAATCGGGCTACAGCGGCGGATTTAGGTATGTTGTGGCCCCTGGGCGGAATGCATTGTGGGGGCCCCTGGGCTGCAGCCCACTCAGCCCTCCCTTAAATCCGGCCCTGATCGGGAACCAATTCCGTAATACCCGAAACTACACGTACCAGTGACATGAGTATGATAAGTTTTGAAGGTTTTGAAAAAATATGGAAATTCAATAAAAATGTTTCATCTGATGAATAAAGAGTTGTAAAAAACGTAAATAGTTACTAACGTATATGATGTAAAATGTATAGATTTTAAGAAAAACCAAAAAAAAATTAGAATTTGTCACAATGTAGTTTATTTTTACAGATCTTAGACAGAAATATACGACTTATGTAGCACGTATGTATAATTTGTGTGTATTAAAAATTAAAATTAATTTTAAAATATACTATAAAAGTAATAATGTAGTGTCTACATTTTCAATATCAAACATAATATTATAACGACTGTTGGTAAAATATGAATATGGTTTTAGAATTTGGTTAGAATTTTTTAGTATTTATATTAAATACCAAAATATTTTAAGTAAGTGGTGTTAGCCTAACCTTAAGTTATCGACAGATTTATTTATTCATTCACCCAAAACAATTACAATGAAATACATTAATAATAATAGCTGATACGAATACAAACTGAGCTATAAGTTCGTATCTAGTATACGGAGTTCAACAATATTACAATTCGTTTAAAGTAAATTACTTGCACAAATAAAAAAAATATATAAAATATAAAAAAAAAAAATTAACATCAACAATCAACATTACATATAGCCCAATATTTAATATTTATGTATATACTTAAGGACTTCTTATGATTTTATTGATACACACATTCTCATCAAGATAACTATTTTATTTATGGCCTTTGTTATTTGATTTTTATTAATTATATAATTGGTATTATTGGATTGACTTTCACATAAACTTTTTATTAGACTCTTTACTTCATTATTTAAATTGTTGAAATAGTTATGACCATGTAATTGGGAAAGTTTCTAAAATTAGTCAATAAAGTATATGAGTGTTTAATGTATTTTTTCCTGTTCAATCTATTATTTCTGTAGCTTTGAGTGTATGGTTTTGTATAGATTTGACTAAAATTTGCCTAATGTATAATTTATAAACATATACCTAATATATATTTAATTTAGTATATAGTTGAATAATTCCTCTGATGGGTATTTTAGTGGTAGGGCGAGTATGCTACTTTTATAATAATGTTTTGTGTAATAATATGCAATGTATTGATATCTGTTCTGTTAGAGCTTCCCCAACATGTTTTGCCGTAAAATAGAATCGAATTACACAGTGCCAATAGTGCCATGTACATATTTTGTCTTATGCCTAATTGATTTTTAAGAAATCGAATTTTGTAAAATAATACAGTTAAGTTCCTAATTTTATTTTTCATTGATCATTTTAGATTTAAACCTATTGTCACTCCTAAATATTTGAATGATAATACAATTTTAATGGATTTGCAACTACAATTTATCATACCTGCAGTTCTACATTTATGTATTATAATTATAAAGTTATATGATATAATATAACTTATATCCAACAAGAAGCTGTGAACGTATAGTAACTATTTACATGCAAACCTATTTGTTTATGTTAAGAGATAACATATTTTTTTCCTTCCAGTCATAGATAAATAATAAATCAATTTCGACAGTTTGTTTCAATTATTCCCAATTATGTTCGAAATTAACTAGTGCTAGCTTATCCGTGAACATGAATAATTTACCTTTTAATAAAGATCCCGATATAGAGTTAATATATATTACAAACAAAATATAGGGCCTAATAATGTACCTCGAGTGACTCCATAATCTTTAACATAACAATGATTGCTGTAATGAGATTCGATAGTGGTTAGTTGCTGTCTGTTATTTAGATAACTGGTAAACCATAGTCATCATCCCTTTTGCTATGTAAATAGTTATTAATGTCAATTAAAGCGTCTTCTGTTCCTAAATTTTTTCTAAGCCTGTATTGTCCAGTTAATATTATTTTATTTCCCTCAAAGTATTTTAATAATTGATTTTTAATTATTTTTTAATGGATCTTAGCAAAAATTCTTACTATTGACATTAGTCTATAATTATTGAAATCAGTTATATCTCCTTTCTTATGAATCGGTACGATTCTAGCTACTTTAAGTTATGCTACAGTTTATTATGTGTACAATAGGTAATATCACATTGTCTCCTATTTGTTTAAGAAATAGTGCTGTATAACCATCAAGTCCAGTTGCAGATTTGTTGTTTATATTATTTAATACATTTTTTACTTCGTAACTGCCAATGGTATTTAACTTGAAGTTGGAGCTTTTGCTTGATTTATTATTAGTATTTATTCCGAGATTAGAATGTATATTATTCGTACTATCATGAAAATTATTTCCGGTTATTGCGATGTATGAATTTACCATGTTAAAATAGTCTTTAGGGCGTGGATGTTGGATAATATGTTGTGTACCTACGTCTACATGACAAATTAAATAAAATACGCTTGACGAAATAACCGACTATATCTTTTATTAAGCAATGTAAAATAATTTCATTAACAGGAGTTCGAGAAGTTCGGTCAGATATTCTGTTGGAATACGACTGACTCCCCTTGGGGACGAGCGCGAACGACCGGGCCGCTCGCGCTGTGGCTACCAAAACTGTCCACGCAGCGGAATGCCATAATATGCTGTCGCCACGCTCGTTCCCACGGGTACTCGGATACATAATATATAATAATAATAATAATAATAATAATAATAAAAATAATAATAATAATAATAATAAATGCTTATTCACTACTTATAAATTAAATGGTTCATAACAGATATATTATGTCCTTTATTATTTGATTGATTGGAAGCCCGGTAGAATTAATTTTTCTCCCCGATAATTCATTAATCACTTTCCAGATTTCCTGTCCATTACCTTTACATGTTTCTATTTTATTGTTATAAAATTGTTCTTTAGCATTCCAAATGAGTCTTCTTAATTTATTTCTATAAGCTTTGTAATAGCAATTTATCATTTGACACGAGAGAAATATTAAATAATTGCTGATAAGAAGTAAACCGACTTTTACGTATTAGGTACGTATAATTAAAAAAGACCCATTTATATAAATATTAGACAAAATTAGGTGCCTATGTAAGTTAATTTATATAAGTTTAGAAAAATCCCGGTTGAAGATATTTTAAATAAGAAAGTATTTAAATTTAAGATAAAGAATATTATGATGTCATTAAAGTATATAATAAAAAATTAAGATTTTCGAAACATTTTACTAGTATCTTTTTTGTAAAATTTCTTGCCATAACTTACCCATATGAAACGATAGCCCAATTCCTTACCTTTCATTCTCGATTCCCAGAATAGTAGAATTTAAGACTTTCGTTTATATTATAGATTCGATGACTTTTGTATTCAATTTTACCTCGCTCCTTAATAAATTCGTCACGTTTTCTCATTGATGCCAATTTGATAATTATTAAAGGTTTATCTGGATTATAATTCGAAGGCTTATGATAATAATTTTCAATATCAAACATATTAAGATCAATATCAAAGGCATTGGCAATGTCATGAACTACATTTTCAACATTTTATTCTTTTTCCTTTTGGACACCAATTATTTCGACAAAACAATATTTTTCATTTTGCTAAGAACTACGTCTTTATCTTTTTCAAGCAATGATTTTTCTAGTTCAATAACACTAGTGAGTTATTTGTAGTCACCTGGTTTTTTAGCACCTGATCGAATCTAACGATAATAATTTTTGTCTATATTTCTTTTGTCTTGTGAGTATCTTTAATTGGGCCATTGGGGTATATCATCATGTCGTCCAATTTTAATTCTATTGGTACACTTTTCGCAATTGCATTTTTTTCCAACAGTTTTAAGAAATTCAAGACTATCTTTGTCCATTTTTTAACATTTCAAATATGTTACAATATAACATGTAACATGTTGAACACTGCCTTCGTTACGCGAGATTGATATTTGATACTTAGGGCACACCGTCATATTTCAACACGTTAGTGTAAACAATATTTGTCAATTAATACAATGAACACGCACACGCACCCTACGAATGACTCGACTGAGCTGAATAAGCCAATGAATAACTGATTAAGTCAGCGATCTGGTAAATATTGTGCTGCGATCGGTTTATAATAGCGTTGATTGAATACCGTTTGGTTATTTTCATATATACGCACATTAATGCATTGGTTGAAATCGTGATTGAACCTTAACATTTTCTATCTCAAGTATACAGCGTAAAAAAACAGTTAATCCCAGATGACATAATGCATTGATTAGCAAGTTCAGTGTCATGTTTTATGCCAACTTATATATTTTTTGGTTTTTTCTTTTCTAAATGATTTTTATCAAGACTATTCTATTTCGGTAAAAAGTATTGGTAAGATTTTATAAATTCAGGAAACTTGATTTATTTTTTGTTTTTATATGTGCTTTTTGTGAGAAGTAGAGGAATATTGTGAAAATGTTCATGTTCCCGGTAACATTCTTTTGAGATTATTACGATACCTCCCTGTCAAAAAAAAACGTTATAATTTTTTCAACACAAGTAAAAGGCTTAACACAGTTTATCCCAGAGCACATAATTTATTTAATGGCATGGCCGGAAATTCATGTGTTATAGGCATTGTATTTTTAATATTCTTTTGACATTTTTTCAAATTGTTTTCAATTATATTTTTCTGTCTCGGAAAAAATTTTGGAAAGATTTTTCGAAATCGTGAAATTTAAAAATAATTCATAAATAATAATTACAATTATAATTTTTTTTCAGGTGTATCCGGGAATCGTACGTAATTATTTTTATTTTGTAAAATATGTTTACCTCGTGATTTTTATTCTTATAATAATTTTAACTGTGAGAAACATATGCAAACATAAATGAAAATGTATGGATGAGTTAACGTATTTAACTACAATGTGTGCGGGGAACTTTAATCTGGCGGTACTGGTTAGCACACAAATACCAAAAAGACAACTTGTTTAGGTACAAAACTACCAATCGTTTGGGAGCAGTTGAGCCGTAACCATACACATGATTTGCGCACAGTTATCTTATAGTCTTTAATAGTTTAATACCTTATTGCATATTAAATATTAATATTAGTTTATTAATAAGTAAATTATTAAAGCACTAGCATACATTTTCCTTCCCCCTTAACAGACTTAGGACTGTCTACGAATGTATTCATAGGTGTGATTAAAAAAGCATCTTAATACTTGTTTATTAATAATATTGTTAATAATAAATATTTAATACTTATTAAAGTTAAAAATGCATGTTAATTTTAATTTTAATATAATACGATTGGTTATATACGTGTAGGATAATATTATACGTATCTATTATTTTCCGTAATAACAGTTTCCCATTATTTGTATATGTATTTAATTTGGTCTACATTTCCGTACTCTTTATCGATGATTATCAATGCCCATCTGTCACCGAGATAAAATTTGTGCATTTGTGCATACGTCGGCTGTATATCCTGTGTATTGTCCATGGCGGGCGGTGGGAACCACCGGTTCACCGTAGCGCGTGTGACCTACTTTATTATATATTATTTAAACACTTACCAATGGTCCTGTCTGCGTGGTAAGCATTTTTGATGATGTTTGTAATGCTGAAAATTAAACAGGCGTGTACGACACCCGGGAGCGGAAACATACGTGTTGCTCGTTCAGCAAGCAAATCGCAACTTGAGATAAAATAATGTTATTATTTTCGTGTGCGCAAACCAGTTGTATACATTTAATATAACCGTGTTCGCAAATGAGTTCCGATTTTGCAGGTAAAAATTATGGATAATGTGCAAATAAGTTTCATCCCTTTAATCTAGCACAATATAAATATTTTATGAATTTCTAGTTTAAAATAATTTGCGAATTTTCGTGAATTTTACGTATTTTGTCAAAATTCTAATTTTGAATGCTTTTAAAAAAAAATTGTGCATATATATTTATTTTATTTTTCAACTTCTATTGTAAAAATATGATAGGAGTCTTGTGATAAATTTTCAAATCTTAGATTTAAAAAGAAAAAGGCGGGGAAGTCGTGGATGTCTCTCTGCTGTTCAGTAGGTTACAAGTGGGTTACTGTAATGGATGCAATTAAATTTAAATCCAATGATATTATATCATTGTATACGAAAAACGATTCTGAGCGGAGACGGTTTATCTATCTAGAATATATTATAAATTATTAAAAATTTTCAAATCTTAGATTTAAAAAGAGAACATTTTTTAAGAATTTCTAGTTTAAAATAATTTGCAAATTTTCGTGATTTTCGTGATTTTTACATATGTTGTCAAAATTCAAACTTTGAATGCTTGTAAAAAAAATTGTGCTAATATATTTCTTGTGTTTTTCACCTGCTATTGTAAAAATATGTTAGGAGTCTTATATAAAATTTTAAATTCTAAGATACAAAAGGAAAATGTTTATGAATAATTTGTGAATTTTCATGATTCTTACATAATATGTTGTCAAAACTCAAACATTGAATGCTTATAAAAAAAAAATTGTGACTATGTATTTCTTTTATTTTGCAACTGCTATTGTAAAAATATGTTAGGAGCCTTGTATTAAATTTTCAAATCTTAGAATTAAAAAGAAAAACTTTTATGAATTTCTATCAAAGATAATTTGAACATTGCCGTAATTTTTACGTATTTAGTCAAAATTTGAACTTTAAATGCTTATAAAAAAAAAATCGTGACTATTTATTTCTTTTATTTTTCAACTGCTATTGTAAAAATATGCTAGGAGTCTTATATAAAATTTTAAATTCTAAGATACAAAAGGAAAATGTTTATGAATAATTTGTGAATTTTCATGATTCTTACATAATATGTTGTCAAAACTCAAACATTGAATGCTTATAAAAAAAAATTGTGACAATGTATTTCTTTTATTTTTTAACTGCTATTGTTACAATGTGTTAGAAGCCTTGTATTAAATTTTCAAGGTTTTCTACCGAACACGTACATTTTTTATCGATATTTATAGAAAAAAAAACTAAAAAAGTTGAAAAATGAAAATGTCAGTAAACAGCTCAAAATAAATTTAAATATTTTGAAAATTTTATCAAATATATAAAATGCCTATATAAACATTCAGTTAAAATTTCAAGTATCTGCAATCATTTGTTTTAGAGTTACACCAAGATAAAGAAATCGCTAAAAGTGAAAATCCAATGTTATAAAAATTTAAATTTCAAATGCTCATAAAAAATTAATTTGAATTTCCGGTGGACTTTTTAAAGATTGGAAAACTTTTAAGGAATCTTGTATTAAATTTTCAAATCTTAGGTTTAAAAAGAAAATTTTTTATGAATTTCTAGCTTAAGATATTTTGTGAATTTTTGTGATTTTTACGTATTTTGTCAAAATTAAAACTTTGAATGATTATAAAAAAAAATTGTGACTATGAATTTCTTTTATTTTTCAACTGCTATTGTAACAATATGTTAAGAGTCTTTTATTAAATTTTCAAGCTTTTCTGCCAAACAAATAAATTTTTATCGATATTAATTAAAAAAACTAATAATGATCGAAAATTTCAAATGCCTATGAATAGTTCAACTTAAGTCGAAAATTTTTGAAAATTGCATACTGGATAGAATATACTTATACAAACATTCGGTGAAATTTTCTGGTATCATGTATTTTTCACTTTTGACCCCCCAAAGTACCAACTAGATTCACTTTCTGATCGAACGAGGTACTGAAGTCCGATGCCTATCCTAGCTTCGAACGTGGTGGTTCCACTGGTTGTCGCAGTGTGACCGTCCGCCATTCGGACGTTGTTTGGTGGTCCGCGGGCAGGACGTGATTTGCCGTATTTACGGGTTACTGTCGGATTTACGTACATTTCTGTGCTTGTGAATCTAATAGGGCTGTTACGAAGCCTGACGGAAATTCGAGTTCGACCGCGGGGGTCGCAATTTTGTCCGGGCGTGTTCGCGTGCCGTTATTAGTCGTATTTCAATCGGTAACGCGGGACAACTGGTTCTGAACCGCGACAGAGACTGTTTAGCAGTCGGTGTTAACCACCATAACCATACTGTCCCTATCGGTAGCCACTGTGCCTATCCGATGCTCTACGCGCGCAGTTTGACCTAATGCGGGGATAGGCACGGTGTGTGTGCTTACGTCCCTGTTACCCGTGTAGGTGAACAGCCGTGTCTCTGTTGCCTTTGTCCCTACACCTGTGGCTGCCCCATGAACCGGTTGTTGTTAAACACACGTGTCACCGGTGAGGTGAGTGTGATCGGCGGTGAGGTGGTGTAGGTTGGGGGTTTTTGAACGAGTGTTATTAGGTGAGGTGACGGAACAAATTAGCGCTTTTTGATTACGCCTATTTTTCCCGTGTGTACTACAGAAATGTACACACTGGGTACATTCCTTGGGTAGTATTCCGACCGAATACAGTATTCGAAATACTTTTAAAATATTTTTTTTTTTTTTTTTTGAGTATTCAATTTGGTATTTTGAATATTTTTAGTAGTATTCGGAATACTTTTTTAACATCCAATCCGTCCTAGAAATTGCTTTTGAACTTGTTAATATGTATTTATATACAAAATATTTTATAGAAATATATATTATTTTATTTTCTACTATTTTTAGTGGGACAGTAATGACCATGATTTAAGATATACAGGTTGCACAACGACCTATGTTTGATAGCGTCCCGCAGTGACTTTAAAAATGACGGTGTTGGTGCAGATGCGTACGTCTCACATGCGTACACGGTGATTTTCTTCTCAGTTGCGTACACAATTATCGAAGGTCAAACTACGAACGAGTTATAGTCGCATTTCCGTACACAGATTAAAATGTTGGCATTCCCTAATCCCTATGTATACTTTTTCCGCCTAAATATGTTATAAGATATTTATTATCTTATCGAAATATCGAATCAAAGATTAACACCCACCGTTTTACTTGATACGACTTGATCTACGAGCGTACGATTAATACGTTTATATGTCAGTGTGTGAACAGTTTTAACATACAAACAACAGTGTTGCTGCTCACTGCAATTTTTTTCTTTGTTTATTTTAATTTATTATTAATATTTAAATGGAAATTATTGAAACAACAAAAAAGAAGCCATCTTTAATTGGCGGTAGCGGGTTTCAATACCGACAACATCGCAAAAATAAAGATGGAACCATTAGCTGGTTGTGTATAAACGAAAAAAAAAACTGCAGAGGAACGTTAAAGTCACGAGGCGACAATGTGCTTTCCGTCACCGATCACGAGTGCATTCCCGATGTGGCATAGACTGAAGTTGCAAAATCATTATCTACAGTATTGCAAAATATTCTGCCAGTCCTAAGACTGACCAAGTGTGAAAGGAAATGAGTGTGTACGCAGATACAATTAATGTCATTCTGGGTAATTACATTGTACGCAAGTGAGAACATTTGTAACTAAAAATAGACTGTACGCAAATGAGACGTACGCATCTGCACCGGATCCAAAAATGACACTATAAAACAGCTGTCAAAAATAGAGCATTAGCGCTCCCGGTGTCGAAATAAGCAAAACGCCTATAATTAAAGATCTTATATTATTATCTATTTCAGAATTTTGCCTCGCTTTTTTTGTCATTTGTTTCAGCTTTTGATTTTATACTATTTATTCTATTATTATACTTGAACTTGGACTTGAATACTTTATTTTATGTATAACAATAAGTAAAAGACAATCTTATATAATAATTTAAAATAAAACTAATTTCCTTAGATAATAATTAAAATTTTCCCTACATGTGGCGACACTGAAATACAATTACCCCCGCAAGGAGCGTTGAGAGTTAATTTTTTTGAAGTGCCAGTTCTTGAGTCACAATATTTGTCTTCGTCGTGCAACCTGTATATCTTAAATCGTGGTAATGACTAATGTTCATTCCAATTTTGTAACAATAACAAGCTTGCGATAATTACGATAATAATAAGTCATAGTCATATCATATTATGATATGATAATGACTTCAGGATTTCACTTTTGAGTAATTAACTAATGGATGCCTAGCTGTATGCCTGTTATATACAGGGTTTTTCTTTTAAGTGGGTACACTTATTATTTCGAAAAGTATTTATTTTCTACAAAATATTTTTTTACATGGTTTCTAGTTGTTAAAAAATTATATTTTTTATCCTTATCATTTTTTAAGTTTTTTACTTTTTTGAATGACAACATAGAGTTTTAATTTCATATTCCAAAGCAGAATATTTTTCAAATTATTTTGATTCATAAAAATCGAATTTAGGACGAGTAGCTTATGAGTTATACGTATTTAAAGTTTAGACAAGCGGAGTAGTGGACAAACATTTTGAGGGGTAACACCGTTTCACTCCACTCTGCCAATCTAAACTTTAAATACGTATAACTCATAAGCTACTCGTCCTAAATTCGATTTTTATGAATCAAAATAATTTGAAAAATATTCTGCTTTGGAATATGAAATTAAAACTCTATTCAAAAAAGTAAAAACTTAAAAAATGATAAGGATAAAAAATATTTAAAAATATAATTTTTTTAAAAACGTTGGTTTTTAACAACTTGAAACCATGTAAAAAAATATTTTGAAAAAAGTAAATACTTTTCGAGGTAATTAGTGAATCCAATTGAAAGAATCACCCTGTATAATAAATGTCTAACCCCCCCCCCATCCACACACCCCCCAAAAAAATATATAGGTAAGTAAGATTTTTCGAAATCAGAAAATCTTAAAGTACTTCATAATTAATAATTACAATTAATATTTTATTTTTTAGAGACAATTGATGCAGGTACGTAATCATTTTATTTTGTAAATATTTTGACTTAATGATTTGTACCTATTCTGACAATATTTTTAATTATGAGAAACATTTGCGAGAATAAATAAAAAATTAAAGAAGAGCTAGAATATTTTTAGAAATTTCTGAAGACATATTATGGAATATTCTTAATTCCAAAAATGTATCGGGAAGATTATATTTTTGTAATGTTAAATTAAGCTTTTGGATTTTTGTGATAGGTAGAAGAACATTGTGAAAATGTTCATTGTATTGTAACATTTTTTGGTAGTTATTACTTAAGGCACCTCCCTGTCAGAATAACTTCATAATTTTTCCAAATAAAAAAAAAAGGCTTTACAAAAACAAGTTATCCATGAAGATAATTTCTTAATTGGCAATGCCGAAATGTCATGTGTTGGGTATTGTATTTTTTAGTTTTCTTTTGGCAATTTTTTTAATTATATTTCTGTCATAGAAAAAACTATTAATAAGATAAAATTGTTATAATATTATATAAATGAAATTCAAGTTTAATTACTCTTCAATATTAGTTAGCCATCTAATGATTGGATTTTAAATAATGTTTTTATCATAATTTTTTGAACTGTCTAGTATAATTATTATTCTACTCGTAATAGTAGGATTACAACAATGGATTGATTTTTTCACAAATTCCTGTTACCGTCATGACAAAAAATACAAATATGACATATGTTATACCTGTGCTATCGATAAACCTTTGTATTATAATATATAATTCCATTATACCTATATGTGGATAATATAAATTAGTTTGGCAATATTCTAGAATTACATAGGCATCTACTGCTAATTATTTTTGAGTTTTGTATATCTTTTTCTGTTGTTCAGCTTAAATTCTTACACAGTTTTTCGTATACTTGATTAGCTGTGACAACTGTTTTGTTTTTATTTGTTTGGAATGGAAGTGCAAAATATTATAAATTTAAAATAAAAGCATTTGGAAATAATACGCAATTATACGTTCCGTTTTCGAAAATGTTCGGATAATAATACTAAACGTGTGAATTAATATACCATGAAAAAGTGTAACGAATATTTAAAAGTCAAGGACTATGATGATATTTCCATTAACGTCAGTGACACAATCCACAATCTATATAATGTGTTACATTCGATCAAACAAAAAAAATGTTTGATTGACTTACCTATTCATCTCGTTGTTAGTTGTTTAAGTAGCCCTGATTAAAATACACGAATTACGTCCGAAATTTTTTGGAACGTATTTCGTACATAACTTTTTTACGGTACGCAACTCTTGCGTTCTAAGTTTCATTAGGTGAGATTAACGTTATATAGTTTTTCCAACTCGAGTAAATGATGTAATAAGAACAAGTTATCCTTGCAATATATAAGCTATTCCGGAATATTTTATTGTGTGAAATCGTATATTTATGTATTTTTAAATTCGTCTTAATAAAAATGTATGGTCTTGAAAAAAATACATCAAAATTGGAAAATTTAAATATTGTAGTTGGCTGAGATACGATTGAGCATAAAACACTTTTTTTGCGACACGATTTAGCATAAATTGTTGGCGTATCAGAGGAAATTCAAATACAAAAGAAAACCATCACGATTGAGCATAAAAATCTCGGCAACGTTGCGCTTTTTCAATTTTGAACTGTATTATACAAAAATATTTATTTAAATAATTATAATAATTAAAAATATAACATGGCAAAAAAATATCATGTTTTCATAGTCAATATGTAATATACATGGAAATACTTAAGAAAATAATAAAATCAAAATATTTATAAGTCAATAATAGTCTCAATAGTAGTCACATTAGAACATAGTATATAGATCTCTTTGATAATAATAAAATAATAATAAATTAAATTAATATACCTTGGTATCTGTTCCCAAGTTGGCTTAAATGTATTAATAAAGATTCCGTATTTTTACGATTTATATACTGGTTGTAGGCTTGAATATTAAATTAAATTTTTTTTATTTCTTTAGCGGATTGTAATTTTCCGGGTTTATGTCGAATTGAATTGATCATAGTCAACGTTTCTTTTTGTGATTTGATAAATACTCTAACGACAGCATGGACATGAAGGTGTGGTGAATAAAACCGTGAATTGTACGTGCGATGAAAGCTTTCAGCTGTATTGATCGTTCTAAAAAATTAAATAAAACAATACAAATTAGTAAAAAATATTGTAAAATCCTTGATTTTAGTGAAGGAATTTCAGCCCAAATATTTGTCGGAAACTCGCAGTCATCTTCAATATAGTTGTGTAGAATGTAATCATAAAATATAAAACCGTAATCATTTGGACAAATTGATATGAACTCGTGAAATGCATCAACTACTTCTTCTAGGGTAATAAATATCAAACCAAAAAACATTTTAAGCCATTTCCCTATTTCATTACTATTGTCCATGTATACTATTCTGAATGAAGGTTCGCCAACAATCTACAAACAAATTATTATATTTTTGTAAAAAAGTACTATTGCTATGTACTGACGTCCCGCTAAGACACCTAAATACGCATATACACGTAGATGTACTTAAATGTCCCTGGGGCATATGATTTCGCCAACCGATTACGTTGTGTAGGACCTCAATAGCTGAGTAGAAGGCCAAACTAAGAGACTTTTGCTAATTATCGTAACAATGGAGATTAATTTATTATAATAGGGACATTGGTTGAGTACGAAATTGTAGTATTGATAGGAACACATATGGATATCATTGATTATCATATAACCTATAATATGGACATCGGTTCATGGAGATTGCGTGTGTCGCGAACTCGCGAATAACAGGATGTGAACCGAACGACCGCACGAGCGTGGGGTGCTGCGGTATCCTAATGATACGCGCGTACGCATTTGCGCGATTCGACCATGGACACATACTTATCTTATCGATAGGAGAGGAAACGCAGAGAGTAGGACTATATAGGAGAGCCCCGAATATACCAAAATCAGACGTGAGCCACCAGAGTCAGTGCAAGCACATTCACGCCAGACACCATTCCAAATTAATCATTTGGACTTGGAATATTTTCAATTAAATCATTCTTGTAACAGCAATAGTGTTTTATTTACATCGCAAGCAAATAAATATATAATAATTAATCACAAGTCAAGTTGTTATACTTTTTTCACTCAACCCATCTACCTCAACACAAGTCGTTCGTCCTCCTGTATGCTGAGACGCTACAGTATATTATATAATTATTTCTTACTTTTCTCCGCAATGATTGTCCTAAATTAAAACTACATACAATTATTTTAATATTTCCAAACACGTCTGTAATTGCCTGATGAGCTCCAATTTCAAAATCAACATGAAATGTGTTAATTTGTAAATTGTTTTCGCATAATTCCAAACATAAATTATTTAAAAATTGCCACATTATAAAATAAGTAGACCTAGTTTTATTTTTTTTTTTTTAAGTAAACAAGTCATAAGTAGTATCCATTTTTATATCCATGACCCATGTAGGTATTGTGTACAATTGAATAAAATATTTTGGAGCATGATTAATGAGCCATCGCCAAAATACTCGGTACAATTATTTGTCATAAATTATATATTTTGTTCCGTAGGTAGTTAAATATACAAAATTATCATCAGTCTGCATGTATTTAAAACATTCTTCATTTTGTAAGTCACTTAATTGATAAATTACTTCATCCAAATAAGTTGTTTATTTAGGATAAGTCTGTTTCCGCACATCATAATATATTGCTTTCCGTACATTTCTTACATTTTGATTGTTTAAATTTGATGTTGAAGATGAATTTAAAAGTTCGGTGCAAATAATTTTAAGTGGACGTGTGAAAATTAATTCTTCAGCTTTTCTCTTGGAATTTTCTCTCAAAACTTGTTTTGTTCACTGTTTCTATATATTCTCAATAGAATTTTGATCACGTTTATGTTATACAGCAGTTTCAATCACTTTACGTTTATCTAAACCTGAGAACATTATCGCTGAACATTTATTATTCGTACACCTCCATCTCAAAAGATTATCATTTTTCCGCTCTCCAATAAATTTATATTTGTATAAATTCACTCAGGCCAATTCTTTGCCTCTTTCTCATAAAAAATTATTATATCACTTATAAATCCATATTTAAAAAAATAGAAACTATAAACGCAATTCTACGAAACGCACTATATAGCTAGGTACACGACTAAAGGTGATCGAACACTGATACTATTTATAATTTTGGAATTGTATCTTAATTATCTTATATTTTCACCCGATGCTAAATTTTTAAAACGTTGTTTTGTTCCGAAACTAATTTATTAATCGATAACATTGTCAATAAAGCTGAGGGGCTAGGCTCATGGGGCGCATGTAAATTCCGCCCGAAAAATAAAAATAAAATAGTAAGAATGATAATATTTACGATAATAAAAAAAGAGTCGAAATATAATCATATTATCAATAATTACAACAGTCAACATGTCATGTACATATAAATATATCCACAATATTGTATTCAAAACTGATAAGATATGACATGATTGACGATTGTCGTCTGATACGATTGTTCAGTGTACGTAAACTTAGAAGTTCCAAAGTTCCAAATGCTATGTATAACACGCCGCGCAGCGAACAGTACGGTCGCGTCAACGCGTCGTACACTCACTGGACGCCAAGTTTAAGAATATTTATTTTCCAGACGGAATTTACAAATCCATTTTTGTACCTGTACATTTTTTCGGGCGGAATTTACATGTACCTTTTTTGGGTGTTATGCAAATTGAGTCCGAAATACCATTTTTGTGGTAAACTGAGTCCCGGGTCTGAAAAGGATATAGGTAAACTGAGTCTCGAGTCTAAAAGAGGTATAGGTAAACCTAGTCCCGAATTAGTTTTCAAAAAGCACAGTTACAGGCTTAGGATTGTCTGTTATGTTAACATAACTGGCGTAGTTAAAAATGCGCTTTTTTCTTTTTAATATCTAATATAATTCACATCGTTGTAGGTACATACAAATCACAATAATTAATTATATATTTATATATAATGTGACTAGTTGTCATAGTCTTCGGTATAATTGACGTATTATTTGACGATAAGATTTTTTGATCTCCGATAAACGGATAATATAGTGTGATAATTTTAGTGCTCGTAAAAGGTCTTTCCAAACACTATCGGCGAATCGGTAATCGATAATCACTAATTGGTGACTATAAAGTCTAGTCACTATACAGTACTCATTGAATGTAGAGACTTTTTATTTTAAAATATTATCACTCGGGACTCAATTTACCTAGCATGTTAAAGTATTCCGGACTCAATTTACCTAGCCCTAATATCCACCCAATTATTTGGGACTCAGTTTACATTCTCCCCCTTTTTTGCCCCCCACCGGGGCATGACAGAAACCTACGGGTGCCCATTCGAAATTCTGCCAAAAACGCTCACGTGTTCCCTCCACCACCGTTAAAAAAAACCTACAGTACCACACCCACCCACAATGGCCTATGTTGCCGCGGGTTAATAAAAATAAATTACAAAATGTTGGCAACGGTGAATGTGGCAACATCGCATGAAATATTCTATGCTCAATCGTGCTATACCGTTATCATTTATCTTTCAATAATAGAAACATCCAATATTTTCATTATAGGATTAATTACCTACAATCACTTAGTTTTTAATTCAATTTTACCTGGTTATCTGTAGATATTCTTTTTATACACGTTATATATCATATATGTACAAGTTTGCGGTGGGGCAATCTAATACACACAATCAAAAATTCTAATACCGATTTATTTTTCAGTGACTCTCGCGGCGAATTCGTATCCACAGTTCTGTTATAATGAAATTGACTCAAGTAATTACCAAACATTTTTAGATTCCTTAATAATTATGTAAAGCAATTAATACTGTAAACAAGAATAATTGGATCGAAAATATCGACATTAAATTGATTTATAATTATGATGTATAAAAACTTGATTCTTATCATATTGTTAGGTTTTTGTTATCTCCTAATATAGAGGCATTGAAACATTTCGGCTAACAAGAACTCACTATTTTACAGGACCATTACTATTTTGAATTGAAAAGATATATTACCATGAATACGACAATGCGTTTTTTCATGCAACATGAATTTAAAAAAAAAATGCTTTTATGTTAGGGGAGGAATAAAAACTTCTTTCTTTCTTTTATTATTATATTTTGTTTTACCCAATAACTAAAATGTATGTTCTGGTATTAAACTATGTTTATATTAATTTTATAATACTTCTAAACCAGCGGTTCTTAACCTTTTTATAGTCACGTACTACCTACACAATTTGAAAATTTTTACGTACCACAATAAACAATATGGAAATATGTTTGATGTTTTTTTTAATTATTTTTTAATTTTATTAATTCAAACGGGATGGACCCAATAACAATTTTTTTAATTATTACTACATTAGTGGACTTAAATCTATTTAAATGAAAGACAGAAAAAGGTGTATATATATATATATATATATTGTAGCGTCCCAATACTAACGTCAATTCATATATCAACGTAGGAATGAACACTTTTTGTATTTAAATGAAATGTTGCTATTTTGCTTTATAAAAAAATACAATTATGGTTAAAATGATAGGTTTTGCGGTGTTGCGACCTGACTTTGAAATGGCTAAAGGTGGTCTCACATGACTGGCGTACTTGGCCAATGTTGGTAAATGGTTGTAACTTGCATTTGTTAAGTATTGGGCCGGTCGTAGGTCATATCTCCCATACAACTGGTGTACATAGCCAATGTTTATAAATGATAGCATTTGGCAAATATTGGTCATATCTCCTACACCACTTGTATAGTTATATCCAATATTAGATTTTTCTAATTTTTAATCAGTTCAAAACGGATAGTGCTGATGAAAAGATTATAGTTTCTGCAGCATATGTAGCTATGCGTTGTGCATATTTAAAATTATTGAAAAAGAAAAAAAACAAAGAGTAGATGGTGGATGGATTCTTTAAATAAAAGTTACAGTAGATAAGTTTCGATATTTATAAACATTAATAATTAGTAAAAATGGCCAGATTATAATAGGTTAATACTAGTTCCAATATTACGTTTAGTTTACATGTTTGTAAAAACATTTTTAAGGAATATTATCCTAGTATTCATATAGTAAAAACATTTTAATAACTAATAAACTACAAATACGTATTTTTAATTAGGTACTTTTACAGTTACAGTACTTCAAATATGCTTCATGACTTAAATATTGAACCATCTGGTATGTTTGAAAACTTCTGCCGTAGGTCGTCAAGCGATTTTGAATATATTTTATGTAAAATTGGATCAGATATCACAAAACTAGATACTAAAACGAGAAAAGCTATTCCTGCTCAAGAACGATCGGCGATAACACTCAGGTTTTTGGCTTCTGGAGATAGCTTTGTCAGTTTATCTTACTTATTCAAAGTTTCAAACCAATGTATATTCACAATTGTTAATTAACTCATTGAGTCATAAGTCTATGGGTCAACTACGTTGGCCGATGGAAACGCCAGCAACATGCAGTTCAACATTAACCGCGGTTCATTTAAATTGAACCGACGTTTCGTATCCGTGTGTTCGTTTTCAGTGGTTTGTCAAACCTGAGGGTGGACAGGATATATCCCCCCTCGTGACCTTTTTTTTTCAATGTTTAATATCTAACCTAACCATTAATTATATATTTAATAATCAAATAAGTACTACATGTTAATAGAAATAGCCATCAACAACCCATAATTTGGTCACCTCACTATAATCCATTATACCAGATTATGCGGTACATATACTGTTCATGGTACCAACTTATAGTACTACAGATATAGTTAATTAATTGGAAAATTAACAGCTCTAATCCACTAACAACAAATGCATATATTCTATAGTGCAGTTTGTTTTGACTTATAATACAATTAACGACCATCAAATAACTTTTAACCCATATACTTAATTTTAAATTCAAATTATTTTTAGAAATTCAAAAATAGCCATTTCCTAGAGTTATAATTCAATTTTAATAGTTGTGGAGAAAAAAAATCAATTTGTAATCGGTTAAATTTTGGATGAATGAAAGCTAAAAACTACTTAGGTTTTCAAAATTACAGCATAATTATATATTGTAAAATTGCATGGTTTTCACATTTTGAAATCGAATACTAATCAAATTGATATAATTATCGAGACAAACGCAAACCATTGAAATTTAAATAAATTACACCACCTCAAGTGCGTGCACTCGACGCAACTGTTATTACTAACATCATAATATACGTTAGGACTTTGGCGTTAAAGTCTCTGTAAGTCTCGTATTGTAATTTTAAACTTACGCGTTTAAACGCTCAAATATTTTAAAATTTTATATAATCGTCGCAAGTCTTACATAAAAATTGAAATATCATAAAGCGTTGCCAACTGCATGATGACCAAATTTGATTATTATTTATTACTTATTCGTTTCTCACACCTGAAAGATATTGTAACTCAGTTCGATCTTAGCGTGTCTATATTAGCCTTATACCGTAGGATATCAAATAAATATTTTTGAAATAATTTTTAATTATATTATATTAATTATCATTATGTATCAAAAGAATAACATACAACATTGTAATACCTTATTTATACTTAAATCCAACATGCGATTAAAATACAATATATAAATATATATAAAAAAAAAAAAATGAAAAACATTTGTTTGTTTATAATATCATATAATATATTGCGAAGCGCATGTCTAGATCGAATGAAAAAAAAACCGATCGTACAATAAAATAAATGATTAATCTTAAGTCTCTGACATATAATTATTATGTTTAGAAAATAAATTAAAATTAAAATATAATAATATAAATATAATACTTAAACATTTTTTTTTCGATGTGCGAGTGTGCCCTAAAAAATAATATATCATAATGTTACATAGTATGTCTGTCGCCTATACATCATATTATTATCATGTGCCCGCCGAAATCGCATGCGCACGAGTACTACGCTCAGTGGTCGGCGGGCGCACGTCGGAGGAAACGATGACTACACATACGACACAATTGATCAGTTATCAGTTGTCGGCGATCCTTGCGAGTCGTCGCCCGACCCCGTCACGGCCAAAGTGAGATTTATATATTTTCAATACGTATACACTCGTTAATAAACATACATATATAACATCATATCGTTATATATATATATATGTACAAAATGTGTGTGTGTGTGTGTGTAGGTGGGTGAGTATAAAATATTATACTCGTAATTATTATCGTAACGGTGTACGACGATGCGCGTCGGCACGACCGGAAGTCTCGAGTTTTGAGTGTGTGTGTGTGTAGGGTGAGGGTGATTTGGGGAGGGGAAGTGGGGCGGTTGCAGTGGTCGACGGTGTGGCCAGACATCCGGTCATTGAGCAGCCGTGTGCGTGCCCGTGGCGTTGATGGCCAGTTCGGGGACGGGCACGTACGCGGTGATAATGTCGGCCACGCTGCTGGACGTGCCGAAGACCAGCGCCAGGATGCCGACGGCGATCAGCACCGCGTTCCGGATGGTCATCCAGACGGTCACCTTGTCCCAGTACGTGGCGAACTCGATGATTACCGGTACGATGATGCCGAGCAGCGAGAAACAGAAGGCGCCGATGAGTCCGATGAACGGGCCGATTGTCGGTACGGCCACCGCTATCGCCACTACGAAACAAAACAAAAGTGCACACACGCGTTGTTGTTATTGTTGTAAAAAATTATAAGACATCAAGTGCAACATGGGCATAGTACCGTAAACAGTTCCATAATTATGGGGGGGGGGGGGTATATATGAGGTTATAACTTATAATACCTCCCAAGATCTTTTTTTTTTTTTAATTAACCATAATTAAATTAGGTAGTAAACATTTGGCTTTAAAAAAAATTTAAGATTTTAAAATCAAAAATAAGAATTTCATGGACATTATATCATAGTTGAGATTTTTTTTGTTTCACTAGTTTAAAACTACGATACCTCAATAATTATTATACATGACAAGAAAATTGTAAGGCTAAATTTTCTATTTAGCGAATTTGATAATTATCAATACCAATTTGATAAATGCATTGGTCGAGGGGATTGCCCACCCCAGAACCAATTCCAAGTTACGCCACTGGTACCGCAGCACATTGTTGCAGTCGTTAGCGGTGGAGGGGAAGGGCGTACATAGACCTTTAGGTATTGGCGGAGGACATGCTTCAAATGAAAATCAAAAATTAAATCCAAAATAGAAATATTTGGTTACCCTAACTGACCGCACTTAACAAGGCATAGGTTCTCCACCCCCCCCCCTCTCCACCCATTAGAAAGACACCACTGATATTTCAGTACAAAATATGTATGTAAGGTGTTAGGGGGGGGGGGGGGAGGGGGCTAGGACTAGCATGCGTCCGCAAACCGTCCAGATATAATAATGTTATCATATACCAGATACCTACTACCCTAATTAGCATATTAGAGTAGTCCCCGATAGAAAATCCAAAAGCAAGAAACAAATAATGATACAATTATATTATACAGAGCTACTCATGTGTTTTTATTGATTGATATTTTAATTTCAAGCAATTTATTAACATTTTAAAAATGTAATATATAGGGTGTGATTGATTTATCAAACAACACTCATTTTTTCAAAAAGTATTGACTTTTTTCAAATTTTTTTTTTTTCAAAATTGTAGATTTACACTCTTCTTGAATTGTATATTTATCACCCTTATATTTATTAGGTAAACCACTATCAACTTTTGATTTTCAAATGGTAACCTATATAGACTTAAAATTTCATAAATTAATAAAGCTATTTTTTTTATTAATTATTACGTTAAAATTTCGAATTTAGCGCTTGTAGTTTATGAGTTATAAGTATTTAAAGAGTTTAGATTGGCAGAGTGGAGTGGTACGGGGTTACCCCGCAAAATGTTTGTCCACTACTCCGCTTGTCTAAACTTAAAATATTTATAACTCATAAACTACTCGTCCTAAATTCGATTTTTATGAATCAAAATACTTAGAAAAATATTCTGCTTTGGAATATGAAATTAAAACTCTATTCAAAAAAGTAAAAAACTTAAAAAATGATAAGGATAAAAAATATTTAAAAATATTTATTAAATAATGAGTGTTGTTTATTGATAAAAGAATCACCCTGTATATAATTCTACACTGTTTAAATAATTTACATTAAAATTAGAATATATATCAATAAAAACTTATTAGATAGTATTATTTATCTTTGAATTTGGTATGTTCCTTAAAATTTTTAATATTTTATATTAATATCATATAGTTCCTTTACATCTCTCTCTCTCCAAAAAAAGTTTTTGTCACGCAGGTATTTAAATAAATAATAACCCAGCCAATTTCTAATTTCCATACAGAAAAAATCGATATGCGATAACCTATACTGACAAATGATTCTGAAGTGAACAAAATTTTATTTCTTTAAACATTAATTGCAAAACTTAAGGGAAAGCAAAATTAAAAATTTTAAGTGAAACATTTCAAATTTCAGTATTTATACTAAATGTACGAGTATATGTTACGTATAACTAAACGCGTATCCTAATAATTTAACGATATCAAACGATTATATTATATTAAGTTTTAAATACTAAATTTTTTTTTTTTAAATCATTAATTTTTGATTCGCGCAAGTCTTCGTTAGAGGAGGATTTGGTATGCAGCTGTTATGGTATTCTAAAATGTTCTAAAGGCTAAAATTGTACGCATAGTGTGCACGTTTTAACGTACACATCACAGACATCGCGTACGTAGACGTTAAGAAAAATTAAATTAAATACATGAAGTAGGTCAACTGAACGAAAAAAAAAATTGGACATTTGACTCTATTTAAAGTGATTCTAACCCTACTCATCATTATAAATAACGTTCTTAAAAGTTGTCTACTACTCTTTTTGACAAAAACCGAACCAATTTGTATTTGAAAAACAAATTACTTTCTACGTATCAACGTCTTGAAAAAATGAACAACGACGAGAAACAGAGAAATTTAATTTTTTGAGTTTATTAATAATATATAAAATCGCATTTTTTCTTTCGATGGAAAACCAGTAAAATAATAATAAAATAAAAATAGATCAATACCGATTTGAAATTTGCGCGTTCGCGGTATAATTAGGTATCGTTATTCGTTACTTACCAGACATGGTCACCAAAACCGTTCTTAATACGTAATTATGGTAGATTGTAGCTTTTTCAAAATTTTCTTGGATTTTGGTCCACGCGATTTCCAAACATACGAAAAACTGTAGACCGTACGTGCAGAACACCGCCAAGCTTATGCATACCTTGGCTACTTGAGCGGCACTGCAACAAACAAACACAAAAATAAACAAACAAATATTAATAGATTGCAATAATTGAAAATCGCTTAAATTTTTTACGCGATCGTCGCAAAGCACACTATATGAACGATAGTGCATCCTGCAGTAATGCATCAGGTGACCTGAATGATGTGTGAGCCAATGAGGAGTTCCAGGTCTCGACAAATCTCGTTTTGATAATGGAGGCCACCAAAAATATATAAAAAAATGTTTGTTTTTTAATAAATAATCGTGTAACGCGATACTCTTCGCACATTCTGGATTCAGTGGCCCGCCTATAATATTGACTGAGTTTATTATTTTACTCTAAATCATAATATTGTATTGGACAAATGAATAAATGATTTTACAAAATTTGCGAATGAATAAGGACAGTTTAGCGGAGACTTTTTTATGGGACTTAACCTCTCCCCTCCCCCAACCAAACGAAATTCCTGGCTACGCCCGCGCCATTGTCTGCGAGTGTCATCAGCACACTACGTTATCGTTCCGAATCGTTGCCATATTCGTTGTTACTTATTGAAGCTATATATATATATATATAATATATTTATAATAAAATATACTAAGTACGGGTATGCTGCAAGTATATGAGAGTGATACATCTTGGATTTTGGCGGTAGTCGCGAACGATATACGGTAAAAATTCTAAGACATTTGGATGAAAAGTTACATAGAATGATATGCAGTTATACTCTAATACTCACACGTCTTCGGTGGGTAGGTTGAGCGTTATGCTCGATTTCGTTTCATCACCGTACTTCAAGAAACCGAGGAAACCCAACAAAATGTATACGACGGTCACGCCGCCCATGCCGACGTTCAGCACGCCGAAAACCCCCAAAAATTGTCTGGGCGTTTTCATGTTGTTTTCCAACGGCATCACCTGCAGCGATAAAATATAAAGTACACTTTTTTTTAAATGTTATAATATAAAACACATGTTACCTATAGGTAATTATATGTATACATTATACAAGACTAAAGCCGCCGCTTCGGCTTGGCGTTATTTTAAAATATAAAATAATAAACACAACACGATAATATAGACGAACAGGAAAATCGACAAGACCGCAATGTTATATATATATGGCATCTGCAGTAAAAACGCAGAGATATTAATGCGACTTCGTCGACTCGAACGCATGAAAAAGTGACTTCAACGCAGCGAAGACGATTTATAACGACTTGGGTGATTTTATGTTTAAAAAAAAAAAACAAATTTTTTGGTAAAACTATACACAGTTATAATATAGGTAAAGTAAAACAGCAAAAGTAATAAATAAACACTCAAAAAGAGCTTTCAAGGTAACACACTATATATGCACTAACTTATAAGACTATTGATTACAATAAGTAATATTATCGGAAGTATAACAGTCGACGAAATTATGTTCGGAAGAAAAAATGTGTGTATCGGTAATTGGTTATTTCGATTAATCGATTATTTTACAGTTTTTATAAAATTCGATTAACCAAGTAATTGAATTTTTCAATCAAAGCGATTAACCGTTTTTTGTTTTTTACGGTTCGAATTAAATTCTATTTTTAGCACTTTAAGCATTTTGCATTCTATTCCAGTTTTGTGTTCATATGTTTAGACCACACACCAAAAAATCGATTAATCCGTTAAACAATCGATTTTCAGTTTAAATTTTAATTTCCAATCAATTGAAATAATCGATTTAAAACGTGAAATATAATGATTGAACAGCAACCCAACTAACTTCAACTGCAGTTTATTTTTTTTTTTTTAAGGGGAACCTTCGGCAACATAGACCATTGGGTGTGGGGTGGTACGGTAGGGGTTAGTTTTGAGTATTTGTTTGTAGGTTTTTAAGTGGATAGGGTTGTAACACGTGTTTGTGTATGTGTGGCAAGGATATTTTGCTAAAAATCTTGGGTGGTCACCCATCCGAGAGCTAGCAACTGTGGCCGGCACGTACGCTCAGTGCGTTTCCGCAGATTGAGCGTACGACCGCGACTCATCAAGCCACATTAATTATTATCATTTACGCACCACTCCGATGGCTTCCATGGCGAACACGGTGAGGCAGAAGAACGTCGGAAACGTTTCCAAAGACCCCACGACAGGCCTTTCAGAAATGCTGGGTATGCCGTTGAGCGTGTAATAGAAAGTGATGCCCAGACCGACGGCCATCAGCAGGTTGGCGACCATGGACACGGGCGCCAGGTACTTGAGGTTGGGCACGTAGCTGAGCAGTACGAGCGGCAAGAGCAACACGGCGATGAAGTACCGGATGTTCGGCGAGAAACCCATGTGGTGGGCGAACAGCTGTTCGAAGTTAGAGGCGATGATCACCGTGTACACGCTGCACGTACCGAAGTACGTGACGAACAGCAGCCAGAGCACCGACTGCCGGGTGAGCGACGAGAACTTTTGGGACCATGCGGGTCCGTTGGCGAACGCCACTTCGGCCACGTCCGCGTAGCCCATGGCCGTCACTTTGGTACGCCTGTACAGCGTGTGGGCACATTTAACCTGCGAAACGACCGGAGAATAATGTAATATTATTGTTTTTGGCTTTTTGCAGTGCGCGCGATATAGGTACGTAAGTAAAAATGTGTTTTAACTAAACAAATCTATATATAGGAACGACGATGTAAAGAAAAAAAAAAATTTTTAAAAACTTTTAAATAAATATGTGTGCGCAGTGCCGCAACAGTGGATCGTAATCACTACTTAACTTTCCTAAATGACTACACATAAATAGGTATATCGTTGATGTCGAACTATATATCTCAAAAAGCAGTTTGCCCACTTAGTTTACAAGTCGCAATTCAATTAACTCATTACAAAATAATATAGCAATTCTCAAACAAAGTAGTATGACTTGATACTAACCTATAGACATAATAATATATATATATATATACCTATTGTATTACATACATTTTGTTTTTTTATTTTCTACATGAATGAAATATTTCAAGAAAATAAATTTCATGAAATTTTAGAGCTCTAAGCACCATTGCACTGCTACATGGTATAAATGTTTATAGTTTTTAACGAATTACGTAGTCGCATAAAAATAGAGCAACAATATTATCTCTGACCAGGTCGGAAGTTTGTAAATCGATGTTTGCTTTTGTGCCTTGTAGTAATATTAATATATTATATTCTGAGCTAGATAATCGCGAACATTAAAATGGAGACATATTCAAGTCTCGTAGGGCATGGATGTATTTTATGTCCAATTAAAGTTTTTCGATTGGTTTATATTTATTGTGACGTTACAAATGATTAAAATGAAACCTAATTTTTTTTTTTTTACGGCAGACAAAATCTGCAGTAGTGATACGCTTCGGCATAACGGCAAAACATTTTTTAGCTAGTGGTAGAGAATAGAGATGAGGTAATGAAATTGAAGATTTAAAAATTATTTCAATGAGTAAAATTATACTAGGTAAATATATTATATTTTAGAACATTAATTAGCTTATTAACAGTCACAAGTACAATTTCAGTTTTTAACTTGGAGGGGCTTTACATATTTAAATGAAACAGAGACCCGTGGAGATGCTCTGCCCCCTCACCCCCCGAGCAAATACCAATATCATATTTTTGTCACCAACTTTTCTAGTAATTTTCTATATATTATGTTTTACTAAAATGAAAAATATTTGACTAAAACAAATAACAAAATGTTGGTATGGATTTACATATTTATAATCTATTACATTATAATTTGTAACCAACGATTTGAAATTGGAAATTTATTCAAAATTAGTTCGTTCGACGAATCCCGTTGAATATAAATTATTGATAAATTGGTAAATTTATCTTTACTCGAAAAAGTTCTAAGCAAATTCTTCTTCGTTTCTGAAGATGACCTCTCGCTTACACGACTAAACCTAATTAATCGAAATTGTCAACAAAAAATAAATAATTTTTTTTTCTTGAATACACAGTGCATTTTGATATCACAATTTTTTTCCAGATATATTTGTAAGATAATATACTGCACAAAAGCAAAAACTGATAAATATAGAAGATAAATATCGATTTAATACAGTTTTAAGCTTCTGTACAATTGGGTAAAATCGACTTACAAGGTTGTTTTACCGTGTAAACTATCGATATTAATATATTATATTATGTTATGTACAAGTAATACGATAACAACACACGAACAATGAATCGTTGTTTAAACTCAACAAAATAATTTCCTCAAACAACGTTTAGTGTAACTTGTAGATTAATTACGTAATTATAATGAATAGAATTTAATACTTCAATTATTAAAATACAACGTTTTTAAAGGGGCTAAGTCACTTAACCCCCCCCCCTCTCAAAATTCTATCAATACATGGCCGGTTCGAAAATCTTGGCGGGGCTATAGTTTGGAAACCCACTGTTTTAAACGATACCTAGCTGCTACCTTAGACTGATTTCAATTTAAAAAAGAATCTACAAGGTACATAACAATATAATGTATATATATTATATAATATTTAACACGTGCGTGCACTAACCAGTGAGTACGAACAAAATGTGCACACAAACGACACAAACACCGTTGCGAAAATTCCGGTTATAAGTCCCGAGCACTGGAAAGCTTGTGGCATGGCCAAGATTCCGGTTCCCAAAGACGCTTTGAGTAAATGAGTTAAGGTCTCTCCGTTGCTGTAAAAATCGAAATAATTTTCATGATATTATTTACTTACATATGTATATCTATTTGTATAAATGGCAGGGTACAAGCCCGAAAAAACGATTAAGAATCTGCAAATATAGCAATTATGCAATTCGTAGTAAAATAATTAGAGTATAACATGTGAACATGGTGATTTTATAAGCATGATACTTACCCCCATCCCTCTAATAGTACATGTTTTCGAATTCTGATTTTTCGAATTTTTATCTACACCCACAGACCACATTTTCAAATTTCCAAATTTTTTAAAATTACTTGAGGACTTTCCTGTGACGATACAAACTTCTATTTTTTCAAACGAGGACAACCTCTCTTTTTTACTGAAAATTATATAACCGATGATTTTCTTGAAAATTTGTAAGTTTGGATTCGAGTGTATTAAATTGTAAAATTCTAATGAGTAGTTTCTGAATTATTAAATGTTATTACTAAGGAATAATAATCCTACAAAATGATTTTTGTTCTTTTAAATGTATGTAACTTAAATGTAATATTAAACGCAAAATGTATTATACTTAGACCATTTTTACAAATTTTTTATATTGATAAATATAAATTAATAGTTATTACCAACATTTTCAAATTATCTAAGCCTCCGTATCTAACTCAGCCCATTACCATATAGACATATTGACCTTAGAACACAAAGTTACATAACTCAAAAAGTACTTGCTAGAATTTTTATTTATATAGTCTTATAGATAAATCGACATTTTCAAGAAGAATATCTGCTGAATAATAACTAAAAGTGAAAAAAAGAGGTTATAATATTTGAAGAACAAAAGTTTGTATTGTCACAAGATCATCCTTATAGTATGTAGTAAAAAAAATCTCAAATATTCGAAAATATGATTTAAAAGTGTAGGTATTAAAAAATTCGAAAAATCTAAATTTGTAAATATGCGTGATTTGAGCATAAAAATTGGATGAACTTGCATAAAATATCACCCTATATAATTTCAAATAATTATTTATGTGAGTTATTGTTATGATTGCATCAAATCGGTACAAACTGATTATATTGGTCAAGTCAATCAAGTCAATGATAATATTTATAATTATTATATAAAAATGTGATATTGTATATTTTGTATTCGACTACACAATTTCAGTGTCAGATATTGTATGTAAATATAGGTGCTACACTCACGTGGTCGGATGTTCCAAGTTTCTCTCGAGGAATGGATCGAAGTAGTCGTTGCCATTGAGGTGCAAGACTTCACTTTTCTCTTGGTTTTTGCTAGATTTTCGTCTGAAATGAACATGTACGGTATTATTAATAAACATAATATGTTATGATTTTAAATGAAATAATAGTCGTTTTTATAAACACTGCCCGTGCACGTGGTCATTATCATTCTCATTTATTGATTTAATTGGTTACGAATTATAACCGCAAAAAAGTTGATTTAAAAATAATCGAATTGAAAACGATTAATTATTAGAATAATCAAACAAAAAGTTTGCTTGAATAACTTCGTAAAACACTGTTATGCCGAATCAAAACCAAAATATTCAATTAGATAATATTATTACTTGTGATTCTTTGTAAAGTAGTTGTAGGTACTAGGTATAGGTTACCAATAACACATTTTGTATAGTAAAACATTCATAAAATATTATACCTACGAATCAACAGTCAATGAATAAAAATGAGAGTACCTATCTATAATTTATGTATATTATTTTGTGGTTATATTGTTATATTATCTTCAAAGTAGTCGAACCGAAACATAATATTATACCTATCGAATATATGACGAGCGTTTATTTTTAAAACGGAAAACAAGAACACTTTTATGACGGTAGACGATTGCGGTACTTAAATTATTCATCGGAATATGAAATAAATGTTTGAGTTAAGCCGATTAGAAAAAAATGTATTATTTTACCATAAAATATCACCTAGAAAACAAAATTGTTGTTTTGGTATAATAACAATTTTGTTTTCTCAAAAGAACGTTTGCGACGCGAACTATACTATCTTTTAAATATATTTTAACAATTTATATTCGTAATTTTTTTTTTTTAAATTAGCACATATAAAAAAGCGGGTAAATCGTGGATGTCGCTCTGCTGTACTGTAGGTACAAGTGGGTTACTGTAATGGATGGAATTAAATTTGAATCTAATGATATTATATCATTGTATACGAAAAACGATTCTGAGCGAAGACGGTTTATCCGTTAAGGATATATTATAGATTATTATTACTTATTAGTTATTATTAATATTTATTAAAATATTTGACTTTCCGATGGAATTTTTTTTTTGTCGTTTAATTAATATCAAACGCTCATAAAAATTTAGTTTGCATTTCTGGTGATCATTTTTTTTTTTTTTTGTGATAAATATTGACTAACTTATAACTTATAAGGAATCTTGTATTAAATTTTCCAATCTTAGATTTAAAAAGAAATTTTTTTATGAATTTCTAACTTAAAATAATTTGCAAATTTTCGTGATTCTTAGGTAATTAGCCAAAATTTGAACTTTAAATGCTTATAAAAAAAAAATCACGCTACTCATCCAGTAGTACTACCACAGATGAAATAATTTTAAATTTAAATTAATTAGAGATGTTTCGAACTGTTCGATTATTGAACTGGAAATTCCAAATAATCGAACTGAGCCAAATACTTAATAGTTCGATTCAATAATCCAACCAGAAAAATAAAAAATTAATAATTAAATTTTAAATAAAACAATATCCAAGTTTGACTTTTTTAAGGTTCCATTAGAGTTCGATTCGGTTCAGGTTCAATTTAAATAGTTTAGGTTCGAATCTGTTTGAGTTCGTTTATTTAAAGATAAGTTCGGTTCTGGTTCGGTTTGACGTTAAATATTATAGTTCGTAACATCTCTAAAATGCATGTTCATTTGATCTGTGGTAATGGGTAGTTGAAGCCACATCACACTCGGTTGTTCGGACTTATACAGTGTAAGATAATGATATCAATTGTGTTCAAGGCCTGATGATAATGATAATGTCATATTATTATTATCATTATTATAAAATAATCGCAGAACATAAAATATATTAAATAATACACACAAGATGGGCCGTTTTGTTTTTCCATTTTCCAGCCGTGTTGTTTATTTAATGAATTAAATCAATAACAATAAAGCGTATAGTCTGTTGTCTTATAATGGCGTGTTTTAGAACCGACGTCATATTAATATTATCAAACAATGTCGTCAGGTCGAAAGTATAAGTAATAACAACAAACGATAACAATAATACCAATATGGCGTTGTTAATAAAGCGTAAATGTTTATAGAGCGTCTAAAATAATGTTCATCATCATCATAACAAACAGATACGGTTTCCGTCGAATGGCCTTACGTATTACAATCACTCACAGCCAATTCGAACATGCGACGACAAAACTTGATTAGATACCAAACTACGCTGAATACAGTCGATTCTAGAGAACTCAAAAACTTCGAGAAAACGAATTTTTTATCACTTCTTAAAGACGTGTTCTGTATGAGGTATACATCGACCCTGAATGGGAACAATAATTTTTAACTAACCATCTTCAAACCCATTGAGTTTGTTACACACAAAGTTTAGACTGACCAGATCATTATCTTTAGCAACTCACTTTCCACCCTCATGAGCATCCAGAACCAGTGGAAACCAACCGACTTCGCTAGAAAAATCACAATGCTCATACTACCGCTACCCTTGTCGATAAACAAATATCCTACATGTGGATTCCCGGCCACTGTGATATAGAAGGCAATGAACTCGCTAACAAGGCCGCCAAACTTGCTCACCTAGCCAATAACCCTCTTACGTCCCAGGATTTTACATACCAGGACGTTGAGAGAATCATTGCTATAGAAACACACGACCAATGAAAAAACAAATGGGAAGAAGAGACGACCAAATTACACGAGATCAAAAGAACCACATACCCTTGGTCGTTCCCTGCTAGGAAACATCTCCAGGAAACAGGAAACAGCCATATTGCTCGGATTAGGATAGGACACACATATATCACCCCTCACCAACACCTGATGAAGAGAGAAGAACCCCTCAACTGTAATAACTACTGCGGTTCCCCACTTACCGTCAAACACATCCTCACGGAATTCCGATGCTACGAAAAAGAAAGGGAGAACTGAACCTTCTGGACCATGTCTTTGAATCACTCAGCCCCGAGCAGAGCAATCTCACAACGACCCTGGAATTTCTCCACAACACAGGACTACACGACAAAATGTAATCTATATTAACACACAGTCTTTTCCTTTTCTCTTTTTTCTTTATTGTATTTATGTGTAAAAATATCTAATCATGTATTATACTGTATAACATAATGTTCGTCCAATGTCCATAGAAGCCGCGGACGTTGTTTTGTTAATAAAAAAAAATAATAATAATAATAATTGGGACAACTATAAATTCGACTTTTGAATTTTTCGTGTTACGCACTTCAATAGGTGAGAAGTTCGAAATTCGAGTTATCGAGGTTCGAGTCTTATCGAGACTCAACGGTGCTAAAATAATCTGTTCTGTCTTCTGTCCATGGTACGTAGAAATAACATTGCAAAAGAATGTACGCGGCGGCCTTGGTGTGCAACAGACGTCGCGAATGCCAAAGTCACAAAATCAGTCGACGGCAGTAAACCAGCAGCCTGTACGCCAAAATATAAGGAACCAGTACCAGGGTAATCCACGCGATACCATGCGAACCATATCCGACTGCAAATTGCAGACGTCAATCGAATCATTTATCACAACTACACATCACAATCACATCGACATCAACGGATATATAATTAGGAAAGACATCGATATTATTACAATTTTTTATTTTTTAATCGTGGTGGACCCGAAGTGATAATCAATAACTATGCAGCACACCGCCGGCGCCGAAATCGTACGCAATAATGTTAATATTATAAGAGCACATGTATTTAAAAAAAAGTAAGCCACCCACCCGACACCCACCCAATTTTTTATTTTTTTAAAAATATTTTCATTTATTATTCACTGTACCAGTTCAAGGAAATTAATTATTATGATCAATAGTTTATGTTGTAAATTTATAAACTTCCCAGTGAAACCTGCAGTAATATACACCCACCCCCCTCGAGAACACGTGTGGTTGCATTACTTGCTAACCTGCCTGGGCTGACCAGTACCAGGGTAATAATCTATCTGCACCATACCATTTGAACTACATCTGACTGCAAAATTTCAAACGTCAATCGAACCATATACCACGGCTACACATCACTTCGACATCGACGATCATACTTAGGAATTGCTACATATTATATATTTTTTTTTACAATACGTGGTGGACCCTAAATGATGATTATCAATAACTATGCAGCACACCGCCGGCGCCGAGATCGTATAAGCAATAATTATTATATATTTATATCGGTTCAGAGTTCGGTGCGCACGCTTTTTAAAACTAATAATTAACGACGACGGCGTAGTCTCTAGTCGGGCGCCACATTTCTGGATAAAAAAAAAAAAAGGAATATACTGTATATTATACAGAACGATTCACTAAGCATGCGCTCACCAAATTTTGTATCATTTAATCGTTCTGACTCTGATTTATGACATTTTTGAGTTTAATCTCAAGGACCATCTTTTTTTCAATTAAGAAAAACTTATTAGACTTATTTAGCTAAGCAGGGCGACGCGACACAAACATCTGATATTCACATGATTTTTTTTAATGTTGACGTATATAAATCAAAACTCAATCAATATATAAAATTATGAGTCATTAGACTTTATAATATATATTATCAGGCTTTAGGATGATAGTCTTTAATAATGGTTTTACATAAAATATATATAATATATAATTATTATGTAATATTTATTAAATTATCTAATAAAACATATTATTATACCTATACATGACTTATATTTTTTGTTACTTATTTAACTCGGTAAATTTTTCTAATTATAACAAAATGTTTAGGAATTAATAATATCAAAAACTATACCAAATTATCGTGATCCTCATACGGGATAGTCATACCTTCTAATCATGAACTATTATTTTCATTATGGATAAACTTTAATAACTCGAAAACTTATCGTTCGAATTTAAACTTTGATACATTTAAGTAGTTTTCAAAAAAAAAGTCATCAAATTGACGATGTACACAAAATAAAATTAATTAGGATTTTAAAGACAAAATTGTAACACATCAGAACTCTTCTTAAATTTCTTAAACGAAAAAATCACAGCATTAAGAAATGTGATCTTTATAATAAAATTAATGAATATGATTGGTGTTCACACTGTATGTAGATAATAATTATAATAATTATAACTCGCCAGCAGTAACAAAATGTCAACTAATAAAAATGTCTTAATTTTTTTAATTAATAAAATGTGTTCGTCAAAATTGAAAAAAAAATCGGTCATTAACATTAAACATTAAAACGTCGCTAATATAATCGATTATCGTCGAAAGAGTAGATTGGACGAGTTACTGAGATGTAAATATACAGTTAAACTTAAATTGGTATAAGGAACCTTAACTATTTTATTCTCATCGCGTAAAATCGTTTACACTGACCACCGAATAACATTATTTTCTAGGTATACGTGGTATATACCATGTAAACTAACATCGGCGACATTTTGAATCGCATGTTTCGATGAGATAAAAAAAAGGAGAACTTTTGAATAAATAAATAAATTTGTATTATGACAAAACTTACTTAGTTTGCGGTACTTCTTTCATCTTGGACTTGTCATCCAACAGGAACGACTGGAGTTCCGGCTCTGCGTTTTGCGAACCCTGAAATGCGACCACGGTATTTATATTATTTATTATTTATTCTTCGAGAAGGTATCATAATAATAATAATATTTTACACTGAGTATAATGTTGATATTATGTGTCTTCGGCACAGTTTTTTGTTATTATTATTACTATTCAATATAATGTTTTGCATTACCTATATATTTTACACGTACAGACACCGTGCGCCGCGCGACATTCGCTCGGAGGACGACGGGACCTGACTAAGGAAGTGACGGAGAGAGAGCGAGGAAGAAAAGGTGGATCGTTGACAAGTTATTTGGCCGACGAGAAATTAATATGCGTCTTTTTTAAAAATAAACTCTATAGGCGTATATTATATTAGTGATCACACTGCACTTGTGCGCGGCCAGACGGACACTAAAATATATTTCATATTGTTATTATAAGATGCATTATATTTATATACATATATATGAATAGTAGATGACGACGGCGACGATCTTGGGGCGGATGCGAGAGAAACGAACGGAAAAAAATAACATTTATTATTCCCTAAATGGAATTTTGACCTATATATTGCGTGTAATTATATACTTACTGGATTACGGTGTATGAGTATTCAACGACGGCCAACTCGTCGCACGGTGACCGAGGATTTCGTAGAAGAACGCACAAAAATAGTACCTCTATACTATACCTACTATACCGTTTGCCCGTCGAAAGAGTTCTACTGTGGCAGGTTTCGCGAGTATTATGAACTACACGACCGCGTGATGTCTAAGGCGGCCCAGAAAAATTATTGTTTACGAATGTTTTGTTTTGTTTTTTTTTTTAATTTTTTTCCGCGACGTCGCTTTCGGTGCTTTATTAGCCACGATGAAGGCGTCTGCGAATCGACTGCCATTGTACGCAGATCTTCGTCCGTCATAATTTTTAAGCCCCACGACAAGAAGTGTGTGTTCGTAGGCAACGTGAGATATTTTACCGAGACGTGTCTTATCTATGTATGTATTGCAGAATATTTAAGACAAAAAAAAAAAAAAAACGATGAATGTGCGCGCAGGCCGATAATGAGAGATATTTTTTTTTAACTGACGTATTATTATTTATATAATATAGATAGGTATGCGTATATAGTATTATCATAAGATGTATAGTCAACATAGGTAAGTATATTATAATATAAATATATAGATATATATGTATATATAGATATGATTAATAATAAAAAAAAAAACGGTTAGGTACGTGGTGCGACACCAACGCAAACGAACGACTACAGCACTGTATTCGCAGTCTAAAAATAGATACCCTAATTAGTAGACATATCGGAATTATGTGTACCTATCGTTAAATATGACCTGCGCTGTATCTGCGGAACACGCCGACGACATGTATAACTACTAAAAATATAAAAAGTTAAAAAACGTCTATAACAATATAACATCTATATCAGAGCAGTCTTCAAAATCTTCTCTTTTTTTTTGGCCCCCTTAGAAGACCTATTTTGTAGATAGCAATTAATATTATAATATTTAATAGTTTAAAATTTTGCTTCTAAAAAACAATAACAATCACCACATTGATAATTTATAAAATTTTAAATAATATAATATTTAAGCGACCTCATCATATTATAGCTTTAATATTATTACGTACGCTGTAAAATATAATATTTATTTTTATTTCAACTGCAGAGAGCTTCAGGTCTTAAGTTCAATTTTATAACAACGAAGACTATCGCGATATAGACACGGCCGGTTATTAAAATGAAATAAATTTTCATTAACATAAGTAATACTATTTTTTTAGATTTATGAATATAAGAAATAATCATATTATGTACCTATTTTTACGGGTTATTGACAGTTTGAATAGATCGATTTATTCGGCTGTATGTAAACTGCGGCAAAATTAACCTTTTTCTAAAAGTCGATATGTAAACTGCAGCAAAAAAAAAATTAAGATTATACAATCTGCGGCAAAACCGATAAGATACATTATATAAGCTGCGACAATTAATTTTATATACCTTCTATATGTACTAAATTATATACATATCGTGTATATTGTGTATAATATGAGTTATGACATCTATTTATCTAGAGACTATTAAGAGTATTAGACGTAAAAATAAAGAAAACCCAATTTTCAAAATTGAAAAATATTATTATTATTATTAAAAATTATTTTAAGAGATCTTAATGATCGTATAATCAAAAAAAAAAAAATTGAAAAATATTATTAATATTATTAAAAAATATTTAAAAGATTGTATAGGGCTCTTATAACCAAAAAATAAATAAATTTAAAAAATAAAATAATAATACAATAGGTACCTAATTAACATTTTGTCGTTTGTTCTTAAAACATACATTTTTCAAAAATTCATATCTTGAAATTCGTCCATCTTCTTTCATTTTTCGCTGTTCGTTAATAAATTTGTATTTTTGCGTTGTCGCAAGTAGATATATGTGTCAACATGAATATCCTGTAGAGCATCTATACATTTATATAGTGATGGATGATGATGATAAAAATACGCATTACATTTTGAATGGAAAGATCCACATACATTATTTATTTTGTTATAACTTCTTCTTTTCATTTCCCACAAGGAAGGAGATAATAAGTCTTGCATATAAGTTTCTGTTAAATAATCGCAAAATTGTAATATTTTATTATTAGATGGCATATCTGCAATTAAATCAAAAACAAACAAATCTTCGACTTCGTCAGAGTCAAGGAACGGGAGACCAAAAATATAATTTAAAAATTTTTCTTCATCTGTGTCTCCTTCAATGTAAAGTTTAGATAGAGCCAAATTTAGTAATTTTCTAAACCACTAGTATTATCAAATGTAAAGGATATTACCAATATGTTTCGTTAAATCTTAAAAATACATTTGGATTTACCTTACCAATTTATACGCAAGACAAATTAAACGATATACGTATATGGTAGGTAAATACATAGGTATATTCATAGGTATATACATAGAAGGTATATAAAATAATTTGTCGCAGTTTGTATAATGTATATTATCGGCTTTGCCGCAAATTGTATGATCTTAATTTTTTTTTGCCGCAGTTTACATGCAAGGTATTAATTTTGCCGCAGTTTAACATCTCCCATTTATTCAGGGCCGTAGCTAGGAATATTTTATGGGGAGGGCCCATACCTCTTTCATATTGTCACTTAAAAGAATTTCCTGGTAACTACGTCATAGTAAAATGCATTCAATGATTGGAATTAATTTATCTCTATTTTGTTTTATTACCAATTTAAACTCTTATCAGTTATCATTTATCACAATATACACTACCGGTACTATCAATACAACTTTGACACCATACTATAAATTTACTATAATATTATATTAAATATTTATTCAATTAAAAAATTAAAAAATGATTTAAAAATAAACATTTTAAATTTTAGAATATACTAGACATTTTTACATTTTCTACTTGGTTGAATGGGAGGGTGGGGGGAGCCCCTAAACCTTTCCCTAGCAATGGCCCTGGATTTATTTATCTAAGTTACATTAAAACCTAAAGAGAGTGGCAAGAAGTCAGGAATATTCCAATATATTATTTTAACCTGCTGGTTTCATAATCATTGAAATCTATTTAAACTTTTTTCCATCCTATAGAATAAGAATAATAGTAATAGGAGTACTATACAATGATATTGAGATATGGAACGTTTGGTGAAATAAAAACTTGGGTATCAGGACCTCTGGATGTGCACAATCACAATCACGATAGTGAATGTCAATGAATAGGCCTAAACTATTTCAAGGCCTTAACTCTAACCAAAACTTTATGAGTAGCATTGTAGATTACACATTAATTTGTTAAAAATTTGCAAGTCTTGTAGAACCAAAAAATTTAAAAAATCTTTAAACTAGGCTCAATAATACAATTATCAACATACTTCTAAAATTATAATTCAACACATAATATTATACATATATTATACTGTATTATCACAACCGATAATATTATTTGAATAATTGAAAAATTGATTCTTTTTTCCCAGAATTTTTCTTTTCTAATCTAAAAGTTATTTTTAAATAATTTCGTTTTATAATCTATTAATTTGTATTAAGGTTTCCTAATTACACATTTTTTTGTCACAAAAAAACTTGGCAAATAAAAATTCAGCAATAGAATGCACGTAATATATTATATAGACTTTCTTATAGTATAGGTATACTGCTTACGTTTTAAGAATTAGAAAAAACGCATGATAACTTGATATGGAAAAAAATTCATTAACAAGGGTCATGAGATAAAAAAAAAAAAATAAGTAATTGCAACATAATTACAAACAATCTATTTATATTAAATTAAACTGATTATCTATAAAGTAAAATTAATCGTTTAAAGAATAAATAATAATAAAAAAAAAACGTTTGCGATAACCTATTCAGAAAGGATGTGTAAAAAATAATTGATTTCATAATAATAATTACGATGTACCTAATCAAGAAGTCCTAATCCTTCACACAAAAAAAAAATCTGTCCAAATTAGAAAACTATATTATTCAATAAAAAAAATCCCTGAGGCTGATTATACCTGATATATACAGGTGTACTGTACGGTTTGTAGTTTGGTTAGGCCACTAATTAAACATACGTGCATGTTTATTAGTGACGGAGGTATACCTATTGTTGAACTGTTTTTTTATATTTGAATATAAATATGTTTTTATTTTTTGTCAACAAAAACTAACCGAACAACATTTACTTAATCGATCTGCAGTAATTGAAGTTAATCATTAAAAGAGATTTGAAGTGATGTTCATTGGTTTTGGATATCCTGCGAAAGTGTAGTGAGCGTAAAATTATGTATATAGTTGCTTACAGAGGTACAATTATAAAAAAAAAACATTTTTATTGTCCGATTAAAAAGTGCCAACCTCACTTATTGTCGATGAGTTGAGTATAAAGTGCGCCTAAATTGCGTAGGATTGCCTACACGCAGCTATATTCACACACTTTTTATTTATATTTTATGAAATAATCTTATTTCTATTGTGTCTGAGTGCTATACCTATACTAATAGGTAGCTACTCATCGCTCCTCAAGCTCTCATGCCATAGGTTATTTTATTTTATTTATTCTACGCTCGTATTATGCTTAATATTGTTGTTACAGATTGTATATTATCTAATAAATTTTAATTAAAAAAATTATTCATCTACCGAATTGAAAAAAAAAAATCAGTCCAATATTCAATATCTATTTATACAGGTACGTCTAAGGGCCGGTAAAAAGTGTCACTTCAAAAGAATATCGAGTAAATTCGATAGTCTGTTGTCGATAAAATAAAATAACACGTTGGACGTTTTGCAAAAATTAGGATTTCGAAAAGTGATAAATACATCTATAATCTGATTGTACTCAATCGACTATAGAATCCAAACAATTGCCCGATTAAAAATTTGATAAGTTTGCCAACCTTGTATATATGATTTGAGTATATAATGCATCATATTTGTGTAGGGCCGTCCGTCTATTTACGCATTTTCTTTTTACGTTTTACATAATCTAACAGATTTAAAAACACTTTTGGTCCAATATTCAATACCTGTAGATATGGTTACGTCTAAGAGCCCGCGAAAAAGATCCACATCGCAAGAACATCGAATAAAAATGAGTTGATTGCAGTGCTTCGAAAAAAAGTAATAATACGTTGGATATTTTACGAAAATAAGGATTTCGAAAAATAGCTTGCTTTGATGGGTTATCTTATTTTTAAATTTTTGTTCACTTTGAAAGAATTTTATAAACAATATATAATATATACATATATATAATATATACATATATATAATATATAGAAGTTACAAATACATTTTATCATGTCGTCTACGGTGCACCTATTAACGTGTTATTATTACATTATTAAATGTATATAGAGAACTCGGCTCGTACAATATTACGACGACGACGACCACGACAACATTAATAATTAATAAAAAATTATAATAAACATAATATAAAATAACTCACCATCATGATTGCGGTTCGGACGGTTTGCTGCTTCTTTTCACGTGTCGATCCGACTCAGTGTGGTTATATAATATTATTATATTATTGTTGCGCGGTGCGACCACGACTTATCTGGAGGAGCCGTGCAGCGTATCTGCGGCGATATTCAAGACACGACCTGTGAAAAAAAAACGCATACGGTAAATATCTAAACGGACTCGACAAATCGGCAAATCGCGTGAGACTGAGCACACATCACCCCATGACCGTCGTCGCTGTCGCACCGATTACGAATGCATTATGAAACGGCCTTTGACACGAGTCGTACGCGTGATAACAATATAATATGTGTGTGTATACGACGACGACGACGACGACGACGGTTATGATATTACTATTAAAATAACTGTAATGCAATTATTGCTATCCGCGAAGACATTTTAATACGCACGCGACACTGGTACACATCACGTAGGTATAATATACGATGATATGATATATACGTGGGACTCTCGCCCGACGACATTTTAAATTAATTATTTAATGCGCACAATCTTGTTTTCGATTGAAAAAAATAAATTCCTATCGTCGCTATTCTTGAAAAACACTACACGCTTTTAGCTATATAAAATCTACTGCAGCTGCTGCAGTGTTGTGCGTATACGTGTTACCTATTTATGTTACGTATTTGCAAAGGTATGGACACCAAGTCAATGAAAATAATATTAACTCTAGTCAAGTGAAGTTATGAGGACGCACATGATCGTTAAGTTAAAAGTTAACAAATTACAAAGTCAACTCGACAAGTGAAAATTTAATGTGGAAAAAAATATTGATTTAATTCAAATTTAATCTATTTTCTTTCAATTATATAGTATGTAAATCACACAAAGACTGCACATGTTTGGGTTATTATATTATAGTATTGGATTATTTTAATTTTATATTAATATTTACGTATAGACGAAAAATGTTTAAAATGTGAGATGGATTATTTTTAAACCGAATGAGAAAAAGAAAAGTCGATTAAGCCATTCAAGTTCATAAGTTGATTAGAAAATAAACTAACTGATTAAGTCAAAAAGTAAAAAAAAAAATAACTTTTTAATTTAACTTAAACTTTTTAACTAGTTAATGCCCACGTTTGTGCATTTACAATATAATTTAATCGATAAAATAAACAGTTAAACGGCGCCGCCCATAATTCGGACAACGAATCGTATTTGTTTTGGGTTCAAGAGAAAAGACCAGAAATTTCGTTGTTTCGTGCACCGAACACAGTTTGTAAATTTTTTAAATTTATTTTTAAAATATTTTATTGCTATTTTCGCGTCCGTCGCGGTGCAGCGCGGTGCAACCACGATGGATACATCGAAATGAATATGCTTGAAAAATCACGATATTAAAAAACAGAAACCAAATGCTGCTAAAATATTGTGATACCTACCTAATGTTTGACAGCCAACGACTGCAGCTGTGTTAAAAAAATAAAAATCACTGTGAAGCGATATAGAAAAATCTATCTCTATTCGAATAATTCGTTAAATTAGACATCGAAACACGATGGGCCGCTACAGGTGTCGAAAGAATCGTCCTGTGAAAATCACAGTGTATAGCGTTAAAAAAATAAATATCAGCCGTATAGATTATAATAATACATAGTATTATTATGCTTTGGTGCGTAATAACCTATGGTTGGCGCGGTGTTGAAAGAATCGTCCTGTATAATATTATAATGAGCCGCACGCTGTACAAAGACCGCTATTATGTATAATATATTTCAATGCGTATTATTCTGCTTAGCTGAAGATACCTCCTCTGGCGTAGGCGGCATAATATATTATTATTATTATTATTTCGGATGGTCCGGACACAAGTTGAAGGACACGCGGAGTACGCGGTTTTATTATTGTGGGTCGTCGCCAAGGACGTTTTCACGAGCAATATCATCGTGTGTATCAGACAAAAATATAATGTGATAATTATAATAATAATCACAACCACGGTGTATGTATAGAGCTAAACCACCATGTACTATGGTATGCAGCGGTATATATTATATATATATATATATATTATATGGTGGTATACCGCACTCGCATGGTTATGTTGACGAACGTCGTTGTGGTCTCGTGTATTTATTACGCACATTGATATATTATGTACAGTGAACGCCGTTCAAATGACTCAAAATCGTAGGGAATGGTCTCAGGGCGAATCCAAATTCCAAATAGTTCGGTTATAAGACTGACCACTTCGGTTATAATACAATTAATACACAAATTTCGTAAAAAAATTTTTTTTAAAGATGGTAGAAAACAAACATTTTTCATTGACTCTTAGGTATTGCAGGTTTCATGCTTTGTTATGTTCCACTTAGCCCATATTATATAAGATTCATATTACGTTACACAAATCGACACTTTTTGCGCTGATCCCAAAGCGAGTCTCTTGTGTGTGTGTGTGTGTGTGGTGATATAATGGTTATATTTAAAGTTCTTTTTTCTTTTTTTTTAACAACGCAGTAAGATAAAATAATATTATAATAATTATGTTGGCGAATTCTACGCGATAAACCACACGCGCGCGATACATCAACACACGTACCTACGCTATTTTCGAGCCTAAATTTCGAACATTATACAGCAGGCAATCATCATTTTCCTCGCCGAGATAACGTCAATATTCAATCCGGACAATATCTGCACGAGCAACGACGTTGCATTCAATTTTTATCGTATCAACTTTCATACGGCACTTTACATATACATATATATTCATATGTATATAAATAGGTAAGGTATCTAGTTAAGAAATTTTTTGTTAAAGAATATCATTATGATATTAATGTGTAATCGCACGAGTACATAATTCGTGGCAATTTCGTGCACACGAATTCCGCCGGGGTGCGATAAATTATTTTCTAGGAAAAAAAATATCGTTTTCCATACTATATTTTTTTTATCGTTCGGACTGCTTCGTTCGATATGCATACAATTTATTATAATATCTGTAAAGAGTGCATAGAAGATTTTCACGCCACGTTGGTCACAATAATAATAATATATTAAATAATAATAACGACCGGAATTCATCACAAGAGGACACCACAAAAACGCGTACGATGTAGCAAAAACTGGACCGTCTTTGCTCGCTCTAGTCGCTCTGTATATTTACAGCAAAATTACCGAAATTCCGCCACGACATCATAGTGCGAAGAACTTTACCAGTGTCGTAGCGACTTTTAACATTTTTTATAGCACTATAACCAATTGTTTTTAACAATTAAATGAAAAAAAAGCGGGTAAGTGGATGTCGCTCTGCTGTACATTAGGGGGTGGGGTGGACCTCTGACTAGGGTAGGTTAAATTTGAATGCAATGATAGGTACCATTGTATACGAAAAACGATTCTGAACGGAGACGGTTTATCTGTCTAGGATACATTATAGATTATTAAAAATTTTCAAATCTTAGATTTAAAAAAAAAAATTTATGAATTTCTGGCTTAAAATAATTTGCGAATTTTCGTGATTTTTAAGTATGTTGTCAAAATTTAAATTTAAATGCTTGTACAAAAAAATTGTGGCTATGTATTTCTTTTATTTTGCAACTGCTATTGTAAAAATATATTATGAACCTTGTATTAAATTCTCAAATCTTAGAATTAAAAAAAAAAAACTTTTATGAATTTCTATCTAAGATAATTTGAACATTGCCGTAATTTTTATGTATTTAGTCAAAATTTGAACTGTAAATGCTTTTTGTGACTATATATTTATTTTATTTTTCAACTGCTACTGTAAAAATATGTTAGGAGCCTTGCATTACTTTTTCAAATCTTAGATATAAAAGGAAAATACTTTATAAATTTCTAGTTAAAAATAATTTGTGAATTATCATGATTTTTACGTATTTTGTCAAAATTCAAACTTTGAACGCTTTTTAAAAAAAATTATGCATATATATTTCTTTTATTTTTCAACTGCTATTGTAAAAATATGATAGGAGCCTTGTATTAAATTTTCAAATTCATAGATTTAAAAAGAAAAACTTTTATGAATTTCTAACTAAGATAATTTGAATATTGCCGTAATTTTTATGTATTTAGTCAAAATTTTAGCTGTAAATGCTAATAAAAAAAAATTGTGCCTATGTATTTTTATAATTTTTTAATCACTATAAGAATAACTTATGAGGAACTTTGTATTAAATTTTCAAGTATTTTGATTGGGCCAAAAAAATTTATCGACACTTCAAAAGAAAATTTTCAGAAAAATTGAAAATTTCAGTTGTCTATAAATATCTCGCAAAAATTCAAAATATTTTGAAAATTAAATCATGTAAAGAAAATGCCAATCTTAATAACTTGTGAAATTTTCAAGTATCTACGACTTATATTTTTTGAATAATTACAAATATTTAAAATCGTTTGAGGATAAATCGTTATGCTATTTCGTAAAAATTTAAAATTCAAACGCACCTAAAATTTTTCCTATAATGATGTTTCAAGTTTTCTATATAGCTACTTGAAGGAAAGCTAATAGAAAACTTAGAGTTGTATTTTTAATCCTAAATAATTATAAACACAACAAATTTTATGATTTTTCAACTTCAAAATTACTTGCAAATTTTCACGTTTTCGACAGATTTCGTAAAAATTTTAACTGTAAACGCTTATTAAAAAAAATGGTGACTTACGATTTTTAATTTTTTTTAGCTACAATTAGAACAACTCATAAGGAACCTTGTATTAAATTTTCATGTGTTTTGGTTGTCCAACATTTTTTACAGACACCTCAAAAAAAAAAATTCTCAAAAAAATCGAATATTTCAGTGGTCTATAAATAACTCAAAAAAGTCAAAATTTTTTGAAAATTAAACTGTATATAGATATCACTAACATTAACATTTGGTGAAAATTTAAAGTATTTACAGTTTTTGAATTACACCTTTATAAAAAAATCGATTTGGTCCAAAAATGGGTTTTGCGTAAAAATTCCCGTTTTTCTGTCATTTTTTTTTTTTTGTTTTTCTCGATTTTTTTGAAAACTGTTGGAAAATATTTACTTTTGACCTCTATAATACACCAAGGATATTCACTTTTACATCGGAACCACTCCCAAAGTTTGAAATTGAAGCGTTATTTCGACCTTTCGACTAGTATTATGCTGTACACAGACTCAAAAACAAACAAAAAAAAAAAAAAAACATCATTGTAAAATCAATACATTCATCACTTCGTTCAGAATCTAAAATACATGTTCTCAAACTGATAACTTTAATTGTATTTATTAAAGTTATCCAAAATACGTATGATATAAACGACGCTACGACACAGATCAATTGTTTCGCTATGAGTTGTGTAGTCTTGCAGGTAATTCTACTGCAAACACATAGGAAATAAAGCTATAAACGATATTATACAAAATAGTGACAATCTTAATACTTTATTAACGATGAAAAAACGCAGATTTTTCTTCTCTCTCAAAGTTGATAAATGGCTTTATGACATCATTAGAGCATATTTCAAATACCGCAATATAACTTCATCAGAACATGCTTCACTTTTCATATCAGAACACACTCAACCAATTACGGCCAAAACAACCCTTTTCAAAGAATATTTATCTGGTAAACCAATTTTTCATTAAAATGTGTACCCACTTATATTGTCATATCTACTATAATTGTATATACATTAATTATTATTTAGTGTTTATTGTGATATTTAAATTAAAAATTGTAATATTATAATGTTCTTTTCTTGTATCTGCAGTACTTGTACCCATATGGCCATATGTCGTCTATCCCAAATAAAAATAAAAATATTGATACGAAAATGTGCGAATTTCGTTGAAATCAGTAACAATATATTAATTATAATAATAATATAAAACATAAAGCATAACATTGAACCACAACGAATAAATTAATGTTATTAATTTTTGTCGAAGAATAGAAGTTTATGATGTATAATGAATAATTGTATGGTATATTATTGTCACAATCCATATTGTGAACACATTATGTAATTATATTATATTATCGATTTCATCGGACGGCTGTTATTATATAACCGCGTTTGCTTGAAAATTGATCAACACGAGCAATCACATTAATTACGAGTGTGGACTAAAATAATACTATTTATGTGACAAAGGCTCACGTGCGTGACACGTCTTGCGGCGACCACGTGGTCTACACAGGAATGTAAATATTTATTGTTTGCGCAGCAAAGGTCAACGCATTATTATGAACATATATATATATATGTTACGGTAAAAGATGAATATTGGTGAATGTCGTCATTCTCCGGTGAATGACGTCTTTTACCAAATTGATTCGATTAAGTAGGTAAATGATGTAAAAAACCAAATTTTAAATTCAAATGTACATCTTTCACCGGTCATTGATGTAATTTACCAAAACTAGTGGTAAATGATGATAAATCTCAAATAATACACTGATTTTTTACTATAGGTAGGTACTATTTATAATAATGATTTATTATTAATACAATTTTTATTTGTACAATTTTGGTTAACATGACATTTTGAATTGCACAACATTTCTGCTGCATTGCAATCAATTTTTTAAGTACCACAACCAGTTTTGCAGTTGCATCGATTAAATCCTTGATGACCAGCATTCCATGTCCTGCTGCAGCTTCTCTTAATGTTATTTCCCTGTCTTTAATTTTTTTCATGGCTTCATCTAGCTCTAGGAATTTTTCTTTACACGGAGAAATTTGTGCTCGTGTATATTTGTGTTTCAACACCCCATATTCTGTACCTGGTTCAAACATTCGGGTATTTATTTAATTTAAATTAAATAAACATTATCAAATTAAAATTACCTTACATAATTTATACATGTCATCTTCGCATGAAATAATAACAGCAAGTAAATTACGCGGAGAACCACGTGCTCTATCAACATCTAATATTGGGACACGAACAGTTGTACCGACATCAAGCTTTGAAATTTTTTTTAAACATCATTCTCCAATTAAACTGGTGATTGACGACAATAACCGGAGAATGTCTGAATTTACAACGTTTACCAATTTTTAGGTAAATGATGTCATTTACCGGGGAATGACGTCTTTTACCACGTTTACATCATTCACCGTAACATATACATAAACAAGTACTACCCACACGTCCCATAAATACAAAGGAAAACAATAAACCGTTTCGTTTTCCAATACGCCATTCGACTGTGCGAGTACATGTCGTTAATTTCACGTTTTATGTTAATAAAATTGTAAATTTACGAGATTAATTAATAGCACCCTATGCTGCAGCGACCAAAACGGGAACTCCTCCCATGGATTCCATTCAAAAGTTTTTATCTGAATTTATTTCTAATTTTAATTCTCTAATTACCCCTCTAATCAATATCCTTACGGAGATCATTAATAAACGTTTCTGCCCATAGCGATTGGGTTTTGCTTTTTCTCCTTTTTATCTTTTCATTTTATATCAAAGCTTATCTACAATTTAATTATCCATATTTCTTAGTTTATAGATATATATATATTTAATTTGTTATCTTATCTTTTTATTACATTTTGATCATTCCTTTTAGGCTAACTTAACTTATTGTATCATTATAAATATTGTAACTGTTGAGCCATAATAGTAGTTGACTGAAGGCTAATAAAAAATAATAAAAAAAAAAAAAAAAAATTAATAGCACAAACAAGAGCGAATCTTACCTCAAAAGAATAATAACATTTTGTAGGTTTACACAAGGTCAATATGGACTATCTTCTCTTGCAATATTATCGATTGAGAAAAAAATATTAAAAGACTTAAAATGAGCCATGATTTTTACAATAAAGTGACGAAAAAATGTGTTGAAAAAGAAAGAAGAATTGATTTCATTTATATATTATAGAAAAAATATGAAGGTAAATTATTTTAGTTAAGAGTTTTATTCAAGTCTTAATTAAAATTATTAAAGTATCATTTATTAATTATAAATTAAAAATAACTATAATACATTATTATAAATGAGCATAACCGAAATCAGCATTCGCCACTGCAATGAGAGCGATCGCTGTCTGTATTTTTTTCCTTTTTTTTAATTATCATTAGCTTCTGGTGTAACTATGATAGCTCAACAATTATCAAAATATAACAGAGATGATTAAAATATACATTTCGATCGCTATCTATATTAGTGAATTATATACATCACACCATAATAGGCGCCTATTAGTATCGTTTGGTTTTAATTAATCTCGTAAATACAAAAGCTCACACATATTATTATGAATACTCTGATTCATACCGTTTGTTGTTTAACCGACGTCGTCTGAAATGAATAATATTTTAATATACATATACATATGTATATATACAATATACATATACCTACAATGTGTCAATGTGCATATATTATGATATGTTGACATTTGGTGAGTGGTGAACTGGTGACCTAAGGGCTACAGTCTTGAATCGAATTATAGTCTGTTTGCAAAAGACTGAAAACGACGATTATAATATAATTTTATCGACGACGACGGTGGCGTTCACGTTTTTTTATTATAGAAAGTACGATACACGATAACCATCGAACTCAACAACAAAATTTAAAAAAATAAAAACCTTTAACCTAGATCAGTAGAGGTAAATTGAACTAAAATTTAAAACAAACAAAGATATGATTTTAACTATATGAGCAAACAATTAAATGGCGTGCAATTTTAACATATTCTATAAAATATAATAACAATATAATATAGAACTACAGTTTAAAATTTGAAGTTTGAAAGATATTAAATATAGCAGTTTTCGTGAAACGAATGTTGATAGTGAATTGTGATGAACTGATAAATTGTAATTTAGAAAATGATGAGTAATCAACATCAATCCAAATAGAGTAAGAATACTTGACCATTTTTCTAAAGTTACAACAAAAACTACAATCCAAATAAGACGTGTGATGTAAAAACATAAAGCTTATTCAACATTATTTAAATTTTAGAGTAAATTTAATATATTAATTTAAAAAAGTATTGGATTTAGTATCTATCTAAAACTGTTTGTTCCGTTTTTTTCTATATATAAAAATGGTTGGTATAAAAAGGCCTCTTTGCGGTTTATCAAAGAATAATCTATTGTCTTTACTCATTAATTAATTATGCATCATACACAAGACGGATAAGTACACTTTTGAATTATGACGATTAAAATATTTTATATTATAATGATAAATTGTTATTCGAACGTTCACGTTGTAATCAGGGCCGTATTAAAGGGTGGTTCGGAGCGGCAATTATTCCCCTCCCCTGATTGTCAATATTTTTAAGGAAACTATAAAATAGTTTTTTGAAAAATTATAAGTCATATTAATAATTCAAATATATTATATATTATTATTATTAAAATAAACTGGAATAAAAATTATATAAAATATTTCATATTATGCTATATATTTTATGTATTCATAATATATTAGTATATTAACTATATTCTGTTATTTGTTATACCTATTATAATATGAGTATGTTAATATTATTTACCAGTCACTGCATTTGCTGGTTTTTTTTTTAAACTAAATTGGATACCATAAATCCCTATGATTAATAATACTTACTAAGTAGTTATACAATTAATAATAAACAATGTAGAAGAGGCGCCCAAAATCATAAATACGGCTCTGCTGGTTATTATAATAATATACGTTATAAACTATCACAAGTTATTAGAGCATCGACAGAGTTAAAAAATAAATGAAAAATAACTATATTTTAATATAATATAGATAATAATTAAGTCAAATTATTGAAAATGTATATACACGCGCGGTGACTACTGACTACTTTATTTTGAAAACAATCGACATTTCGCTGTTTCGCTACACTTTCAAAACAAAGTACACGTTACACTGATATAAAACACAGGTAAATCTTCTAATCAAGTACTTATAGCTCTGCAATTGAGGCTGCGGGTCTTAAAGTAAAAAATATTTGTAACAAAAAAGTTCATATTTTCTTCGATGAAAAACGAGCTTCATATGCAGTGGAATGTGTTACACGACTATATTATTATTTGTGTAAAATATAGGTTTCGACTTAATAGTATTATGTATATGTCTTTTACGCCTTCATCGTTATATTATATTAAATCGTACCTATACGGTTTTTGGGGCTTCAATGTGCACTCTAGACTCCGTTAAGTATATGAATATATATAATATCGAATATCGATCGCCGAGCTGATATATAACACAAATATGTACAATAATTATATAGTACCCGACATGCAGAAAGTAGGTATATATAATATACTGGTTAGATCATTTCGAGGGTTTCCATCGGAGCAACCAAAGCCATGTTTCCGGATTATATATAGGTTAGCCATAATCCGACATGAATATAATATTCTAAACACAATCATCTTGGATAAAAGTAAACTTAATATAGGTACCAGTTTTTTTTTATATTTGTTTAAATATATTCAATCTGTTTACAATAAAAAACAATAGGTAAGTAACCTATTGTTTTTTATTAAGTAACAAGGATAACATAGAAAATATACAAACATGAATAACGTGAAGAGGAGACCGTTCATTAACGGAACCTCAGAAATTTTTTTCCCCCTATTTTAGGAGATCTCTAGACCATATTTATGACGTTAGACAATAAGAAAAATAGTATTAAATTATTTTTTATAATAATCTCGATGCGTAATTTTTCAAAAGTATATATAAAGCGCAATATTATGTAACTATTAAACGAGAGCTTATTGGTTTCTGATTTTAACGTTTAAAAAAAAGTTCAATTTTATAATCGAGTCCTCTAGAATGCGTTTGTTATTAATCCATGAACTAGGCCATAGCTCATATAAATACCTTATAACTCGTCTTATTAATAATAGTATATTATTATAACAATGGTAATAATATAAAGTCCAAAATGTATTCAAATATTATATCATACTAAAATGTGCGCATAGATTTATATAATTTATATTTAAGCAAAATATATATTGTAATTATGTACTTCAGGACTCAGGTAACCTATACAATCTATTAACGAGTATACAAATTGTAGTGGAATAGATATACCTACACTAAAGTCATTGTACAACAATATGTCTACTTTAAAAGAGTTCAAAATGCCTAAACTACTCATCGTTGGCTCTGAAAGTAAAAGAATGACATTGAACCACAAAAAAAAAATCGTATTCATATTGAGAACCTTATATTGATTTCTGATTCTAATGTACCTTTATACCTCGACCGTGTTTACAAACATTTTGGCTTTGCCTGTAGATGAGTGCCTACATTCGTTTTACGTCCAAATGCAACGGGCACTTTAGGCCTAACATACCTAAAACTTGGGTTCATTCTGTAGATCATTAACTATAATATTGATAAAGTTCAGCTTTTATATATTATAAATAGGTCCCAGAACTCGATGATATAAAAATATATTTTAAAAATGCATAAAATGAAATTAAAAATGTTTATTTTACTGTAAAAATTAATAAATAATGTTTTGATACAAAAATTATTAAAACCATTATATTGTATTATTATTATTTATTATTATCATTTAAATTATTAAATTTTTATTTAACTAAATATTAATATTAATATTAAAAATACTACTTTTAGTAAAATTTCTTTTTTTTTTTTGTCATATTTCTAGTTTACGTGACAACAAAAAAAGGCCAATGAACGTTGATAATCAACAAGCTAATGGAAACTGCATGTGTAACTTTCAACAAAAAAAAGAAAGTATGTGAAAAAGTGGAAAAATGAATAAAATGCACCAAAAATACTAAAAAATTAGACGACCGTATATCATAAAAGTCCATAAGAATTTAAAAAATGTAAAACTAAAATTCTAATAAAAATCTAATATAATTGTACACGATAAGATATATTATATTTATGGTGGAAATCAGTATCACAATATGAGTGAGCTGAACTTCTGTAGGTAGTGAAATTGGCGAAATATATTTTTATTTACAATAAGAGCGTTTTTTAAATTTTAAATACCTAAGCGTCCTAAACATTTTAAATTTCAAACTATCACATTTTAAAATTTTAATATCATAATTTTATTATTTCAACAATTGATTTTGAAATTTCACACGAAATAGTTTTTTAATTACAGCTTTAAAAATAATGTACATCTCCACTTATATATTTGGGAAAAAAAAAGAGTGATTTGGATGGGTGACATAATATACTATTGGCAATCTCTATGACTACGCACTATTGCTACGACATAATTTGGTTAGATAGCGATAATCGGTTGACAACGCACGTACCGTAGATAATTTAATATAGAGAAAAAAAATTATAATCAAATTTATCGATACTTCATTATTACACAAATTTACTCGAGTAACATAATTTAATATATAAAATTGAGCAAAATTATTTTTATTACAGTTGCAGCAAGAATATTATGTAATGAACAAATATGTATACACAACATTTGAGCAAATTTCCACCATTCAAGCCAAACACATATTCTATTATATAGTAATCTCAAGTAGCCGTTCTTAACAGACTAATACATTAACTACTTTATTTTTAAAAACTAATAAAAGATTCATTGTGCCCAGCATATAACAATAATATACCAAGTACTTGAATAATATTAAATTTGAATATCATTTAATTATTAATCAAACATAAAGATTATAAATTGTTGAGGTATATTTTCTATTTATTTAAATTTGCTGAATACAGACGTTATTATAAAACCAGGTAAAAATATTTAACACGTGTTTCTTCAATAATTTACGTTTGTTTTTATTTTTCTACTAAATATTCAAAAAGATATTAAGCAAAAATAGTTTTACTGAAAAATAGCTTCTGTTGTCAGTCATCAATACGACAGTTAGTTTAACAAAGGTTAAAAGATTTATGTAATATTTTATAAAACGATCAGTGAATGTGATACCGACAATAGCGTTGTAAATTATTTTATTTAAACGCATATTATAATGAATATATACTTACAATATTAAAATAACAGTTTTTTTTATACACTCTAAAGAAAATAGTGCAGTGTATGGAAAATTAAAAATAATCGTTTTGTTAATTTATTTTGTTTTGATTATTATTTACGGTCAGTAGAGCAGCAATGGAAAAAATCTCAAATATTTTTGGCTTCCAAATAAAAGAAACTGAGCCAATAAAAATATTGTGAAACGTAAATGTTTAAACTCAAGTAACACATTTTCAACATTTTTTTTTTTTTTTAATCCGACGAATAGTAATTGTTTTCTGTCGATCGTGTAGAATAAACTTTAAACAGAATGATTTTTTACTGCACACATTATCTTATTTCGGCATACTTGTTTTAGTTTTGACAAAAAGTTTTTATGCATACACCATTATTTACCACACATTTATGTTTTATAATTGGAAATTATTTCATTATTATAATAGTTAATAATAATAAAGAACCCAATTTAAATTGTTTATAAGTCAAGCAACTGGTGTATACAAGATTTTTAAAAATATTGCTCCCATCGTTTCCTTATTTAATAAACACTTAAATAAGAAAATATTTGGTCCAATAATTTTTGATTATTATGAACCATTATTCTTCAAAATCACAAAAATTAACTGATTATTTTTACTGAGAATTTATGATTTATTTTTTTTTAAATTTCCCCTTTGTGTGTTCAAATATTATCGTTGCCGTCACGTCGTGATGAAAAAAGCGGTCAAATGAACATTTTTATAATATTTTAGATTAGTAAAAATCTAATTTTTTTTTAATTTTTCGCTTGAACACATTTTGAATAGGTACAACGCTGAGCTGTCTGGCAAATCGCGACAACTTGGAAAAAAATTTTAGATGTACCTACACAAATTTAAAATTGATCATTCAACCATTTTGCACGACGATTACCGATGTATTATGTATTTTATTTTTATCAGATCAGACGCCTATATATATATATATATATATATATATATTTAGGTAAATTTTTCAGTTTAAAATAAAGCATTGTTATCGTAAATACGTTTACAATAATGGCATTTTATATATTGTATTTAGCTACAGGTCGATCATCTATTAATGTTTAATGTATTTGATTTTGTGCTCGGCACAGTTTTTTTTCCTGTGTCGTCTTAAACGTTTTGTTAAAACAAAAGTAACGGTTTACCAATATATACATAAAAAACCAGTTAACAATACACAATGGACAGTTTCTCGTATATGCTGCAGACTGCAAGAGTTTATCGGTATACCTGTTACCGTGATTTATATACCTGCATATTCTCTGCAGCACAAGCAATTGGCCGGTTTCATCGTACCAATAGTAATCTGTATTATATTATACTGTAAGACACTTAATTCGCATACTATTTTGTTTGTTTTACCCGCTTTACAAAGATATTATCAAGTTTGGTAAAGTTGTTTTATAGATTAATAGGTGACATGCAGTCCAGTGGCGTATAATATATATTCATGAGGGTATTTTAGGCACTTCAACACACCCCCCCCCCACCCATCAGCCATATGTATTCAAAGCCTTAATAAATAAAATGTAAGCAAAAATAATTACAAAAAACATTAGAGAGGGTATTAAAATATAATAATATGATTTAGATTTCTAAAAAATATGTTTTGTCATTTGTGATAAAGTGAATGGAGAGTGTGCTAAGCCCCCTCCCACATGTTGCATTTAAATATAAAATTAAATCACCCTCCTAGAAAAAAAAAGAATCCTGGCTCCACACACCTGCAAGCAACACCCACTACTAACGGACAATAAATGATGTTAATTTTGGCAGAACACCTACGTTTAAGTTTGCCAGATCGACAAACGCCGTTATAAGAAATTTAAGTTTTGCCATTAACCAGTTAACTCGTGTGTTATCGCAAAGAAGATGGCTGGAAGAGGTCAACAATACGCATATTATTAAACGAATAACCTAACCTGATCAACGAGACCTACACGCTGCATTAATACACATACAATATGTACACTGCAAGTACAATCGGCAACTATCATAAATATTGAATCAATTTATCGATATCTCCGTCTTTTTTTTTTTATTCCATACATAGGTACGTACCTATAATTATAGTTGATAAACTACGTGACGACTCCGTGTGCCAGTATAATTATATAATAAATATTTGCATACTATTATAGTCATCGTGTGTTAAACAAATTCATTAGAAATTAAAATTCAATGGACGTGTATAATATACACTATACAGAGCACGTGATCTTACATCAAAACCTAAAACATCTAACCTAATGTACACAGAGACCCTAACACATTGTGATATATTATAATATGCGAATAGTTATTTAAATGTTTTACAAATGTTTAAATTGCGTGGTGAAAAATGCATAACAAATACGTTAAAGTGTTATAATATTGGTACCGCATGCACAATATATAGTACGAGCAATAATACAACAAGAACGTGTTCCGATTTTGATTTCGAAAAAAAGCTTAGCCCACCCAATCACCTCCCCCCCTATTTACATTTATGGTTTCATAAGTATTGTAGGTACCTATAATCGAGTATTCAGTATAAATTATTTATAACTATCTGTGACCGATTTGAGATTTCAAATTTGTAGAAAACGAATACCAATTCACCAAATCTCTGCACAAGGAAATAATAAATCAAAAATATTTCAAGCAACAATAGATTATCAGATGTAAACATCATAAAGCACATAAATGTCGACGTATATGTTTTTATATATATAGTATATAGTCATCGGTTAATGAGAGTGTGAATAAAAATCCTTGAAACTGCACGAGAATGGACCAAAATCATAATAATTGCTGCATCGCCACAGATGGTCTGCCCTACAGCCGTGGAAGTAATAACTAATAATCCGGGCACTGTTGATTGTAAACATTGTCGTTTTGTTTACACGACGAAAAACGTTGATGTCTCTTTTATTATTTTCATAAAATAAAATTTAGGATTTTTAATAACGTGTGTAGGGCGGGACACGAGGCACATGCGGTTGGTTTGTTGGTTCGTTGTTTATTATACCTAGGTATATTTAAAGTGCTATAAAAGTGGATTAAATATAAAGGAACACAAATGCAACGCGTCCTTATACTGATGAGAGCCTTTTTAACTAATGAGAAACTTTAAACGAAATATTATTATCTAATTTGACAAAAAAATAAAAAACTTGGGCCAGATAATTAATTCATAGCAATATTGTAGATTTCAGTGTGGAAATGGTATCGCAAAAAGTTACAAGTTTCACTGCAAGAGATAGATAATTTTATTGAATTCCTGTAAATACTTATTAAGTATGATTCAAACAGTCTGCAACAGTATATGTATCGTTTCGAAAATTCGATTTCGGATTTTTAATCATCTTAATAGTACAGTAACAGATCCATTTAAAAAATATATTATAGTGCAATTTAGGGGTTTTGGTACCTAAAGGAAATTCAAAAAACGGTGGATTTTTTAATTTATTTTTTTTTTTACAAGCGCAACTTAGGAATTTAGAAGTGTTAATGTACTTTCTACACACCTACTGTGAATATGTGACAGTTTTAAAAATGACTTTAAATTTTTTGTCATGTTTACTTATTGAGATCGACTTTTTATCGTTATTGATTTCATTTCTTCTCTACACTTATTTTTCTTCTATCAATACCCACCCGTGTTTAACTTAAGTTAAAACAATTGTTTTCAGAGTAAAACTTAGACACATACAAGCCACTGTAACCGAAAGGATCTGAGAATGTTCAAAACCTAAGTGTATTGATAATTGATATTATAATATTATACATGACGTTAACGTGCAACGGAATCGTAATAAAAAAAAAGGAAATAAATCGAATTACGTTACCGAATGAAACTTACTATAGTAGTTATTACTAAATTGAAACACAAGCATTATTTTCAGTTTGTTCGCTCTGCAAATTAAAAAAATAGATTTTTTTTATTATTAACTGCTTATAGTGATAGCTCAACAATTATCAAAACATAACAAAGATAATCAAAATATAAATTTCAAAATAATAACCATGAAACATAGCTAGTGATTTAGATATGGTAATAAAGGAGTGTACTAGATAAAAATAAAAATGTATCGAAAACTGTTTAAATGAATAATAGCTTAAATAGAGCATTTATAGACTTTGGTAAAAATCGTAAAGTTAATTCGATACATTTTAAAAATATTATGTATAATGTTCCGTACAAATGGCGAAATTTTAATTGAATATAAAAACTGTATATTATACAGGGTGATTCTTTTAAGTGGGTACACTAATTATCTCGAAAAGAATTTACTTTTTTCGAAATAAATTTTTTTGCATGGTTTCAAGTTGTTAAAAAATCAACGTTTTTATTAAAAAAATATTTTTTATACTTATCATTTTTTAAGTTTTTTACTTTTTCGAATGACAACATAGAGTTTAAATTTCATATTCTGCTACGTTGGTTTTTTAACAACTTGAAACTATGTAAAAAAATATTTTGAAAAAAGTAAATACTTTTCGAGATAATTAGTGAACCCACTTAAAAGAATCACCATGTATATAATCTATATATTATATATAGGTACATCAAGAATTGGCTTTAATCTGCAGAATATATAATAATAACATTAATAAGTGATCAAAATGCGGGTATCTGCAGCATGGTTTACATTTTTAATAATACTAGACTCCACATCTGTCGATCGGTATTACGATAATAAAATTAATGTATAATTAATGTACGACATAAGTGTATACTCTACAATGAAAAAAAAAACGCAACATTTATAATTTCGCGTGTAAATGGAAAATCATACAATTTAGTGACCTGCGGGCTGCGAGCCGCACAACAATGTAGAAAAAAAGTGATAATCTCTGCGGAACTATAGACGATTAATCTGTCGAACTTCCGGCGATTTACACGCACGATAACATCGGATATGCATAGCAATCAATTGACGTGCAAGGGTTATTATGATTTAAATTATTATTCACATCAATACGTGATTTGTCATATTATAATATGCAAAAATAATAAAATAAAATTATTCAAATTTACGCCGTAATATAGTACGTACGTATATAATTCAATATTATGCGAGAGTGCGGAAACAATAGGAGGTACGTCAATGAATATCATAATATAACACATCGTAAAAACTAAAAAGTTGTGGTCTCCAATTATTACCGTTACCACAACGGGATAATTATTGGTAGTAGCAGTATAATCTATAGTATTTGTAATAGTTGTAGTGTTATAATAAATGATAATAAGCGTGAATATATTAATTATAACATTCAATTGAAGGCAATAACTCACAGACAGACAGACAGACATAATGATATATATAAATAGGTATAGGTACCTATGTAGTAAACGTTGTAATAATTGATATTGTAATATTTCCATGATGGCTGTCGTAAATGTTGCAACTGCTACCTGTAGTTATATTACCTATCCGTTTTAACATTAAGTGTAGAAAAATATGTAAATTACATTTTGTAAAAATAAAAATAATAAATTATGTACGGGAGTATGAGGCGCGTATGGCACATAAAAAAATAAAAATAATGATTTATATCTATTTACTTCTCCTCGCTTTTTAACCAATTTATTCGATGTAATGTGATGTCGTTATATTATATTAATAATTAATATAGTCTATTATATGCACGTTAGAACGATAAATAATAGTTTAATATAAATCTACTAAGCTAATCGGATTTGTTTATGAAATAACAACTGGTGTGCATCATCATAGTGTACGTTAAAAAGTTCAATGACATATATCATAGCTGTAAATTATTTTGTGTCGACAATAGCAAATTAAAATATTACAATTTTTCAATTAAACAGCATAATAATTATATTTTATTATCATGCGAATTGAAATGTGAATAAATGACACATGGTATAAAAGAGATAATATTTTCGAATTTTTAAAAGTTATATTACATAACGAATATTTTTAACTTTTAATAAAAAAAAAAAATTGAATTAATGAAATGCCACTAATGACTTGGTTATATTATATTTGAATTTCAACCAAACAACCCAAAAACATATGGTAACATAAAATAATATGTAAGACACGTAAAAATGTAAACATGATATAAAACAATAACTCACTAATGGATAACGAGTCGGTTTGACTTAGCAAAAAATACCTCTATCGCAAGAAAGATGCCCCCGACTAACATCCACCAATGATAATCTTTCTGCCTTGTAAATATTTTTAAAGTTTTATGTTACACACTAATCTATTGTTGAAAATCGAACGGCATTAATTTATAAATAAAAATGACTATTATTTCATCTTTAGTTGAAAATTTGATTTTTCACACATAAGTTACTCAATGAAAACAAAAGACTTGAATATATAAAATTTTTATAAAATTAACGGTTTGTCTTTAATTTGTACGCATAACTACACGATATGATATCACGAAGACGAAAACGTTCGTCTAACCCATACCCACGCGAATTATTCTGTTTACGAGAGATGATAATAATAAATTAATATTATAATAATAATATAAATCGTATACTAGCTCTTTAGGGGACGACGGCGGAATTTTGTGCGCGGCGATTTTGTTTTTTCATTTACATATATAAACGCCACGTGGTCTTATACACAGGTATAGAACATAGGTAGATGCATATTCCAACACATATTAATATACGCCCATAACTGTCTATACAGGGTGTAACAGAAATGTATGACAAATGAAACACATAAAAGATATGACATTTTGTCGTATATTTCTGTTAAACGCTGTATAGTCGGTCGTTGCCAGTTGTTGTCTAAAACATTATAAACATGTCCGTTGTTTCTATAATATTATTGTGATACATTACATCAATATCATAATATTATAATATTTTCGTATTTATTTCTGCACATTTTATTTTTTTCCTTTTACCTATATTACGACAATGGACAAAGTCAAAAAAATATTTTAATTTTGTCCATCACAACAACCGCCGCACACGATACAATAATAACTGCACAACACAGTATAGTGTGTACGATTTGTGATGAGTGGGTTATACACACTATGGTTGTAATATTTTATTATATATTTATGGTATATTATAATAATATGATAATATGTAAAACGTGTCCTGCACATAGTTTTCCCACTGAACACTACATCATAGCGTCGGTGCACAATCAATAAAAAAAATCAAAAAAAAAAAAACGCAACAGCGACATTGTACGGAGTTGGAGGGCTTCCAAAACTGATTTCCTTTATATCTACATAGTACATATGTACCTATATAAATGCAATCGTCTAAATACATTTAAAAATTCCTCCGAGAAATAAATTACACTAGTAAGATATGGTATAAGGTGTATAATTGGTCGTTACTTGGTAACTTATTTATGTTACGCGTTTGCCGTATTAAACTGAGTTGCAATAAACATATTTTCAAACTTATTTTTAATTCCAAACCATATTATACCATTTAGCAGCAATTCTGAACGTGAGAGGAATTTCCGCAGCCGATAATTCGAGTATAGGCGTGAGTAGGAATACATGGAATTTATATATTAAAAATTGTACAATAATATTGGCCTAAATTAAGAAGAATAACATAATTGTTTTAAAAAATATCGACAAACAAAAACAATATTATTTTTCAATCATGCTGATATTTTTTTAATTAAATATTTTATATATTAGTATCAAGAGTTAGGAAAATTAAAATTAGTGACCCAAAATTGTAATTTTAATGATACACAACAAGTATAGCTCTATATTAAATTATTATAGTCAATATAGTCTTACCGTTTCACATCATTTCAACACATAACATTTCTAAACTTTCATAGCTACCTACTGTACAAGTTTAACTAAAATCCAAACATTTCAAACTGTTTATGACGATATAATCTACACATTTACAACTCACTAAAATAAAATTACACTTTTTTAATGCTCTAATCAAAATGTGTACGACACTATTATTGTTCACACAGTTTAGGTATAACAAGTGCAAATGTTTGCTCATAAACTTTATTAACTAAATCATTATTCAATGTCGGAAACTGCAATTGACAGATAACAGCATTGCCATTTGTGGTCAGTTAAATTGTATTTATTTATTTTTAACAATATACTTTAGTCTTTAGCTAAAGTCTAGTTTATGTTATGTAGGTTTAGACAAAATTAAAATTGTAATAGTGCTGTATTTCTGCAGTTCGATACATAATAACTTTAAAAAAAAAAAAAACAGTTTTAGAAGGACCATTATTTTACGATGATGAAAAAGGTATGATTATTAATTATAATCATAGTTTAAAAGAAATATGTTGCAAGGTATACTAGAATTTTCATAGACTTAATGAAAACTAAAGCCCATAAATAATAATTAAAAATTATATAGTCAGACATTATATTATTTAATTTTTTTGTAAAAAATAATGAATAAAAGGATATTTTGTGAAAAATAAAATCAAAAAATGTTAAGTGTTATTTAAATATTTCAGTTCATCGATTTCAATTATAATACTAAAAAAATTTTAATAAATTAAATATCAATGAAAACAGAATTTAATAGCTATACATTTTAGTTTATAATTTAATAGACATATTAAATAAAAAATTATAATGTACCATTAATAGGTTGTAGTTATCTACTATACAGTAAATATATAGGTTAGTAATAATACAAATCCGTTTGATCGTATTAGAGTTGTTAGAACATTATTTTAGAAATAGTTTTAATTGTATTTATTTTTCAGTAAACAATTTAAAAATAAACATACCTAAATCATAATAGTGCGCTCGTCTATAATAACGAAAGTTATTTGTTATGAAACAGTCACAATAACAATTTACATAAGTCTTAGTGCAAAATTATCATAAGAATAAACGAAGTTAGCGGTGTATGGATTATTCAATATTTTCAAGTTTTTTTAGGCATTTAAAATTATGGTTTAACATTGACGCATTGGTATTTGTATCTAAAATCCAAATAAATGTTTACTCCGCCAAATAAATAGCGTATGATGTCAAATCGAAATTTTTGTGCTGCAACTTTATAAAACAAAACAATTTTGACAATAATTTAATAAAATACCTAAATTTGTAGTCGTTACATTTTCATCAGCAAAAAAAAAAATACGGTTCACACACATTTTTACGAGTATATACATTCTGAAACATTTAAAACAAATCTTGCATATATTTTAATTTCAAAAAAGAATTTAAAAAATATCTGATTCTGTGATGAGCACTATCTTTATTTTTCGATACATGCAGGCTGGACACATTAAAAATTAGTTTAGACTTTTACATGCAGATGGTTCGCGATTTAAATAGGACAAACAGGTTAAAAATATATTGTAACACCTATTGTGGCTAAGAAAAAGCCGAAGATCAAACTGTGTCGTCACAATATTATTTTTAATTTACCTACTAATTGAAAAGTCATATCATTTTTATTATATTTTCTTTTTTTTTCTAGGTTTATTTATATTTTATGTTATTATTTATTATTAAAAAAAAATCTCCTTAACATTTAAATAAATGAATAAATTTTAATTGTATACAACATATTAAGTATGTTAAAAAAATTCTAACACTTAAAATTAAAAAAAAATATTTTGCTGGCCATGTTCAATATTTCGATCAACAGCAGCGGGTTGGGCATTGCTACTCTGTAGTTCATGGAAAGAATATTAAAACTAAATTTTATATTCTCTATGATAATATATTGTGTACACAACTATTTAAAAATAATTATTATTCCACATAGGTAATATCAAAAATTGAAAAAAGAACAATAAATTTAATTTCGTATATGAACACGCCTTGTAAGTCTATATATCAATAATAAAATACTGACTACACTTCTACGCACTGACTAGAGTCGTCATATTATAGTGACGAATTAGTTACCTATTAGTTTATTACTTATTATAAGGTAATTTCAATGATAATATTGAAGTATTCATTCATTTAAACTAATATATGATATTATGTAAATTTATTTTCATTTACGAAAAACACTTAATAGATAAAAAAAAATATTTGTTTTTATTCAATATTTTGTTATACATAATAGTTGGTATTATTACATCAATTTAGATGCACTTGTAAATAGGTGATAATAATGTGTATCATCGCTAACAAAAGATAAAACTCACAAATATATGTAAAAAAGGCATCTAATATCAAGTGCAGTAATACACCAATATTCATCACATAATAACCATGATATTAAATATTAAATGAAAAAAAACTCTTAATGTGATTTCTTCTCTTAATTCAATCGATTTAATTGTAAGCTTTTTTAAGTGTTATGATACTGATATGATTTTAATACCATATACTTACGTATCAACAACAATAATGGGTTGTTTTTTTTCTAACGTTAATATCCCGGATTACGAACAAATAACATATTAATAATTATATAAATGAAATAAATATCATTAACTTATATAAATCAAATATGATTGTATGTTAAACTATGATTTATATCGAACAGAATTTAGAAACAAACAAAAAACGTACTCGACAGTCGACACTGCAGATAGCAAGTATACTGTACTTTTTTTAAACCTGCTTCATTGCATAATATTAACATATATTGTTATATTTACTCAGATATCTACTTTATATTTTATAGTACTAGACTAGAAAACACAAAGTACAACTGGATTACGTGCATGGGTCGATAAAATATTGAAACAATTTTGACTAATTGCTCAAAGTATACTTGATACAAAACCGAACATGCACGACACTTAACATAATAATATGTATATACAATAGCAATGAGTTATAGTAGATTTTATGAAAAAATAAAAATAACTTTAAATTTTTTCTTAAAACAAAAAACGCGTATTATATCATTTGTCTTGAGATTTTTTTCTTCAAAATAAATAGTCAATTTCAAAATATTCAATAGAGACAATATTCTACGAATCCAATAATATTCTTAATCGCATTATTATATAGTCATCGGTAGTCGGTTAAACGTAAAAAATATTGCACTGACATACACGGTTGCTATAAATCTCCTTGTAGGTTAGGTATAGGATCCATGAATTATAAAACGAAACTAAGTGGCAGGATCAAAATCATCACTTTCTTTCTCTCTTTTGCTATCCAAAAATTCTGGTTAAAATCTATAATACATATAATCAGTTTCTTGACATTCGTAGGTATAATATTATGTTGCGCAACACTTGTTTTCTCCGGCCACATACTTCATACTATATTATAGTCGAAGGTATTGTAAGTATACACCGCGTGTCTCTATACTATTATTATAATTCAATAATATTAGACAGTTTCCGTAAGTTATAATTATTCATTTCCAAGCTTATGGCGTTTGTTTTGAGAAACGAACAGGACACACAAAAAAAAATCCTAAAGTATGTTAAAATGATCTGCACATGATTTGTGACCGCGTGTGAGAATAGAGACTCTAGTTTAAAGCTGTAAGGTCAAATGACGTCCGCCAACATCTATAGTGGCCAGTAGGTACCTATATAATAGGTAGGACCTAACCTAGGCGGTTCTTAATTTGGCCAAATGTCAATTACAGAGGAGCAAAGAGAGTAAAAGTATAACGCGTGCATACGTCGTGTGTAATATTATATGTTCGTTTGTATAATCATCATTATATCATGTACATTAGTTGTATTTTATTTTTATTCCAATTTGTTTAGATTAAATCATGCGTAGAACGCAAGATATAAAAAGAAATGATAATTTTATACTTGTCCGCGATTGGGCAGATATTTACAAATATTTGGTTTACAGACTTACAGAACAGGAAGTTACACGTCGTATGTATATCTTAATGCGTATAATTGCACTGTATTAATTTATTACTCAATAGGTAATAATTATAGCTACTCCATTATAAATTTACTATTTTGTTCCTATAAGTGATTGTATATAAAGGTTTGTTTTTAAATATTTGCATCCCATAAACTGTATAATATTTAGATACCTACCTCATACCTGATGCATATAATTGAAATAGTAGATTAAAAAAAAAAGCGGGTAAGTCGTGGATGTCGCTCTGCTGTACAGTAGGTTACTGTAATGGATGGGATTAAATTTGAATGCAATGATAGGTATCATTGTATACGAAAAACGATTCGGAACGGAGATGATTAAATTTGTCAGTCTAGGATATATTATATTTAAATATTGTCATATATTCTATTTTGAAACAAATATTTTATTTTTCAATTAAGATGCATTTTGTATAAGGCATGATTAATCAATTAGTGTAGTTAACATGTAGTTATCATAATTCATAATACCTTATATTATCATAGATATACAAATACCTGGTTTGAGGATAAATCGTTATCATTACGCGATTTCATAAAAATTTAAAACTCAAACGCTCAAAACATTTTTCCTATATAATGACGATTCAAATTTTCTCTATAGCTATTTGAAGCAAAACTTATGGAAAACTTAGTGTTGAATTGTATAATCTTAGATAAAAATACAAATAATATTATGAATTTTGAACTACAAAATAATTCGCAAATATTCATGGTTTTGACGAATTTTTGTCAATATTTGAAATTCAAATGCTAATAAAAATTTAATTTGCATTTCCGGCGGACATGTTTTTTGTGATAAAGATTGAAAATCTTGTAAGGAATCTTATATTAAATTTTTAAATCTTCGTTTAAAAAAGAAATTTTTTTATTAATTTCTAGCTTAAAATAATTTGTGAATTTTTGTGATTTTTACGTATTTTGTCAAAATTCAAATTTTGAATGCTTATAAAAAAAAATTGTAACAATGAATTTATTTTATTTTTCAACTGCTATTGTAATAATATGTTAAGAGCCTTGTATTAAATTTTCAAGATTTTCTACCAAAAAAATAAATTTTTATCGATTTTAATTTAAAAAAAAACTAATAATGATTGAAAATTACATATACCTAATTATATATTCAATTTAAGTCATATTTTTTTAAAAATTTCATGGTGGATAGAACATAGATACTTATATAAACATTCGGTGAAAATGTCATGTATCAATGGTCCATCGTTTTAAAGTTACATAAAAAATCAAAATTGATTATATCGAAAACTGATTGTACGTAAAATTTCCTGTTTTTCCGTTAATTTTTAGTTTGTTTATCCCGATTATATAGAAAAATATTAAGAATTTTTTACTTTTGATCCCCCAAAGTATCAACTAGATTCACTTTCTGACTTAACAAGGTACTGAAGTTAAAAGTCAAAGCACTTTTACTGCCCCAAAACGTAATGACAAACACAAAAAAAAATTTATGGTTTTGACGAATTTTTGTCAATATTTGAACTTCAAATGCTAATAAAAAAAAATTGTGCCAATGTATTCTTATAATTTTTTTAATCACTATAGGAATAACTGATGAGGAACTTTGTATCAAATTTTCAAGTATTTTGATAGGGCCAAAAAAATTTTATCGACACTTCAAAAAAAAAATTTCAGACAAATTGAAAATTTCAGTCGTCTATAAATATCTCAAAAAAGTCAAAATATTTTGAAAATTAAATCATGTAAAGAAAATGCCAATCTAAATAACTGATAAAATTTTCAAGTATCTACGACTTATACTTTTTGAATAATAACAAATATTTAAAATCGTTTCAGGATAAATCGTTATCGTTACGCTATTTCGTAAAAATTTAAAATTCAAACGCACTTAAAATTTTTCCTATAATGATGCTTCGAGTTTTCTCTATAGCTACTTGAAGGAAAACTTATTGAAAACTTAGTGTTGTATTTTTAATCCTTAGTTATAAACTCAAAAAATTTTATGATTTTTCAACTTCAAAATTACTTGCAAATTTTCGCGTTTTCGACAGATTTCGTAAAATTTTGAACTATAAACGCTTATTAAAAAAAATTGTGACTTACGATTTTTAATTTTTTTTTAGCTACAATAATAACAACTCATAAGGAACCTTGTATTAAATTTTCAAGTTTTTTTGGTCTTCCAACATTTTTTTACCGACACTTCAAAAAAAATCTCAAAAAAATTTAAAATTTCACTGGTCTATAAATAACTCAAAAAAAGTCAAAAATTTGTGAAAATTAAACTGTTTATAGATAACATAAACATTTGGTGAAAATTTCAAGTATTTACAGTGATTAGTTTTTGAATTACAACCATATAAGAAAACCTATTTGGTCGAAAACTGGTTTTGCGTAAAATTTCCGTTTTTCTGTCATTTTTATTTTGTTTTTCTCGATTTTTTTGAAAACTGTTGGAAAATGTTTACTTTTGACCTCTATAATGCACCAATGCTGTACACAGACACAAAAAAAAAAAAAAAACAACACACATCATTGTAAAATCAATACATTCATCACTTCGTTCAGAATCTAAAACAATGAATTAAAGTATTAAATACCTACGAATTACGACGTTAATCATAGCAATCATTATTGAAACATAATACTTATGTACTCTAGTATCTACTTATGGTGTTTACTTAAACTTTGAAGAAAAAAACCGTTCCCACTTTTGACATACATTTCGCACATTACTATAAAAACTAGAATATCCGCACAACTATAACAATAAAACAACATAGAAATCAATCTTTGAAAACCCCACTTTCACTAAAGTTTATATTTTATATTAAATCTTAACGTAAATGTATATTACCTCGATGTTGGATCTGACAATTAAAAACAATATATTAGTTATGCATATATTTGTCATCATTCAACTACTTAAAAGGCAATTTGTTTACCAATAAAATGTGTTCTCATTCACACTAATAGCTATACGTTTTATTGTAACAGAATTAAAATTATGTATATAATTTAAACAACGTCGTAACTAGATCTGAACCTTAGTTTTGATCTTCGACCTTTTCTAAATTAAAAGCTCATATCATATCATATTAACTTGTACATATAGTTGTATGTCATAGTATGTCATCGTATGGATAAACAAAAAATACAAATCAAATGAATTAAACATGATAATATATAGTAATATCATGATTACTATTAAAAATTAATTATTAGGTATTTTTGGCAATCTCAGAATCTCTGAATAAATTTATTGACATATATTTAAATAAAAACATTTACATGTTGACAAAATACTTTTAATGTAGTCGGTTTTACTACTTGGTTGTAATTTTTACTTTGCACGACTATTAAAAAAAATATATTTATGAAACTAATTTTTTCATGTTACCTTTTTTTTTATTATTATTATTAAAAATAGTGAATTTACAATCTATACAATGGTATAATAATAATCATGTTACCCATAGTATTAATTCTATTCCCAGCTATAATTTTAGCATATTATGATAGTGGAAAAAATCGTCTTTAAATAATTAATTTAGCTAACAGACTGTTACTAACAGTAAGTTCAAAACTAACAATAACATTTTAAATTATATTACATTATTTGACATAAATTATAATTAATTTGAGGACTGAGCTAATTATGAATTATTGACTTGTGTACAGAATGAAGATATAATATAAATCATTGATGAATATAATGAACCATTTTGAAAATTACTCGAAGCGTAAACTCATTAGGCATGGACCCGAATACTGAAATGTATAAGCAAACTATTAATTGATTTATGATTTTAGTGTTAGATGCGGAAACGCGTATTTGTATATAGACTTAAGGTTAAATAAGTACTAACTAATAAGTAATAACTATATTAATAAGCAACATTATATTATTAATATTTACTAATTTACTATAGAGCCCAAACAACGACGTAATTGCAATGTGTCCATGAAATATTAAATTATACATAACATCGTCATAATATTAATATAATCCATATTTGAGGCAAAAATACAATGACGAATGCAAGAACTTAGTATACACAATAAAATATTAGTCGATTTCGTTGGAAATTTCACCAATTCCCCCCCCCCCCCCCCAAAAAAAAAAATAAATGAAAAATAAATAAATAAAAAAAAATGAAATACAAGAAACAAGAAACAAGAAACAATACATTATTAATAGGTAGTCAATATTAAAATCAAATTTTAAATTCAAAATTTAGGCTTTTTATTATATTTTAATCTTAAAGTGAGTTATGTGTATTTTAAAATTTAAAATTGTTTGTATATCTTAAAATACACATAACTCACTTTAAAATTAAAATATAATAAAAAGCCTACGTCATGCCCTCGATAATAATGTTACCTTTAATTTTTGTAAGAGGTCAATTTACTCTAAACTTTAAACTAACGGAGCTAAACGTGATCTGCTGAGCATAAAATTTGGTATGTTACGCACTTGTAAGACGGAGACAACATATGCGGGTGTAGCGTCCTCTTAATCAACTTTTATAGTGTCTAAATATTACATTTTAATCATATACTAAGATCATAAAATTATTTGTTTTATTAAGGTACCAATACATAAATTACGATAATTATACAACATTGCAATCTTAAATAAATTTATACGCGGATATACATTTTAAGATTTTAAACAAAAAATTGTTTTAAAATTTCTCATAGTCGCCAAGTTATAGAGAATGATGTGAATAATATTAAAACTATAAGAATAAATCAGACAAGAAATATAAATTTATAAAATTTATAAAATTTATCTATTAAAATTGTCTAGTTCTCAGACATTAAATCTGGATTAAAAGTTACAACGTTTGTATCACATTTTAAAATTACAATTAAATAATATAAGCAAAAATGTTGAACAGTTACACAAAGACTGATTTACCATGTAAACTTTGCAGCAGAACATTTTACGGTTAGGTATTGAGTTATAAATAATGTACATGTTAACACTATTACATTAATTTATAGCATAATAATTATAGTGACAGTTAAAATAATTATGAAAAAATATATAGGTAAGTAGTAAATATAATCATAAACTAAACGATATGACTATAGTTTACGATCAACTTAACTTATATTATCACTTATGTAAAAGCATAATAATTATTATTTCAGAACTACCTACCAATCTTACATAATAAGTAATGACTAGCATGTCAATCCAGACGAGACGCGACAAGACTGCATCAATAAAATGATAAGTATAATAAAAATAACTAAAAACTAATAAGTAATAACTAAATTGGATGCAAAAGCAAAGATAATATCCTGATAACGTTATATAATATGACATCTATTTAATACAACCAACAATATAAAAATTAATTATTTTTTTAATGCATTTTTAAAGATTATTATAATTTAATGATTTAGATTGTAATACAATGAAAATTAGCATCGATAATATTAAACTATTTAAATTTATTTTCAGTAAATACGAGTATATGAAAAAATTATTTTTAATATTTAAATAATGCTGATGATTAATAGCCTTGACTTTTGGAATTGATTATGTGTAACATGAAAATTGATTTCCCAGACAAATTTCAAATTTATTTAGAATTTGTATTAATTGTAACACGTGGTTGCAAAAGCAATTAATACAATATTACAACATACATATTATTATGTAATATTAATTATGTACCTATATAATCACGTCCTGTACTGTGTGCGAAATGCCGAAACCTATGATCTATTAAGGAAGTACCAAATAATTTATTGACTATTGTAAACTTTCTTAAAGATGATTTCAGACGCTATGAGTTAAGGTTATGCGTTTATGACTAATGAAACACCATTATATTACCTACTCTAAGTAATTAAAATTAAGTTAAAACGGTATTCAATCACGCCGATATCGATGAAATCGTTACATCATATCGATAAGAATTATAATACTATTCAATATTATATTTTATATTATGATGTGTGTACTATACCATAATAAATTGAATTAATTTTTAATTATAGCAACTTTTTCTTAGATAACGTTTATATTTCATTATTTTCCCGGCTACTTCCGGAAATATAATATTATTATAGCTACCTACTTTTTATTATTATCGTTATATGTTGTATATATTATATATATGTTTGGGTTCGAACACTCGATGCCGATGATAACCATATTAACCACATAATATATTTATGTGTGATGCACGTGTATTATGAATTATGACTTCATATTCCTATCCGTAAACAAGGAGTGTATAGGAAAATACAAAATAAAACATTAAAACGTAAAAATATAAGTTTGGTAGACCATATCACGTGATATAAATCGATGTTGCGTCATCTTTATTATTATTTTACCGCAGTCGGCCGTTGAGGAAAAAATTACGTTAGCTCCGAATTTAGGGTCGTTGTTGTGCTGAGGGTTGAAAGACTGCTGGCGAAGGATTTATTTAGAGTTCACGGCTGCATCCGAGTTCCGTCCCAATTATAAAAATTGAATTTTTAGATATACTAGTTCCGTCCAGGGTTTTTTTGACGGATATACCAATTCCGTCCCGTGTCAAATCGAATTTAACAATATCACATTATTTAGATATAAAGATAATATGATATCAGTTACCGCACAAAATAATCGAATTTAATAATATCATATTATTAAGAAATAAAGATAATATGATTTCAGTTATTGAACTAAATAAACTTTTCAGTCGTTATTTGTGCGTGTCCGTGCTTCGTTAATATATATTAAAAATGGATAGTCTACAATATATGTACAGTGAAAAAGGTAAAATGTTAATTATTAAAAATGAATTTAAATTTTGTTTTCACAAAGAGCTGAATAACGATATTGAACGATGGAAGTGCATTCGAAAACAATGCAAAGCATATATAAAAATTGGTAAGATAACTAAATTTATAATAATTAAAGAGTGGATATTTAGGTTCTTTAATGCTTAAAATATAATGCTAATATTTTCTTAAAATCACTAAAATATTCACCAAATATTCATTAAACTTGTAAATATGCAGATATATGATTTTTTTCTAAAATACCTCAATAAAAACAATTAATAATTGTTAAACACCATTCAACAGGTTCAAAAAAAGAAATTGTCTTTGAAAATTTAGACCACAGCCATGATAAAACCGAAGAAACTAATTTAAATCGTCAAAAACTTAATAATAAATTAAAAAGAAAAGCTGTTGATGATATTTGTGAAAAACCAGCTAAACTTATTCATAAAGAACTTTCTAATCATGATATTAATACTATTACCTCTAATGATATAGACTTAATTAGAAAAAATATACATCGTGCTAGGTCATCCATATTATCAAAATTACCCACAACCATTGAAGACGTTCATGAACTATTGAAACAAATTACGATACATACTAATAATGACGAAAAATTTTTAATTATGAATGATCCAATTACACACATTATTATGTTTACTTGCAATACAAACTTATCTCATTTAAGCAAAATTAGTACTATTTATGTTGATGGAACCTTTAAATGTTGCCCAAAACAATTTACACAATTTTTTACTATTCATGGATTAAAAGAACCAAACAGTTTTATTCCACTAGTATTTTTTTTACTGCCAAACAAAGCAAAAAACACGTATGAACATGCGTTTAAATTTTTATGTGCAGAATGTGATAAGCTCCAGTTACAATTTACACCACAAACCATTTACGCAGATTTTGAAAGTGCTATACATACTGCTGTTTATGCAGTTTGGCCAGAGATAAATTTAAGAGGATGTCGATTTCACTTAGGGCAATCATGGTGGCGTAAAATTCAAGATCTTAAATTGTCCACTTTTTTTAGAAATGATAATTCTGAGATTGGTAGATTTTTAAAGTACATATTTGGATTGCCATTTTTAACACCAGACGAAGTAGGTGATTTTTTTGCTTCTGATCTAATGGGAATCAAACCAGTTGATGAAAAAATAGATTTATTTTTGGATTACTTAGTTGATAATTATATTTCACCTGAATCTACTTTTCCACCTCGTATATGGGCTGAATTTTCACATAGTACTTTACGTACCACAAATAACTGTGAATCATTCCATTCTAAATTCAATGGAATGTTTTATCATGCCCACCCAAATATTTATCAGTTTATAGAAGCTTTAAAATATGTTCAACAAGATTCCTACATCAAATTAAGAAGCAGTATAAAACGAAGAAAACCCATATTAGCTAAAGAAGATTTTATTAAAGAAAAAATGTATGAATACAGTTCAGGTCAAATATCACGATTGGAATTTGTAAAAAAAATATCCTATAAATTCAATCCAATTACAAATTTGTAAAAATGTATGTTTTTTTACTATAAATATGACGTATATATACTTTGACTATTTAGTATTTACTGAATTTTTAATTATTATTATAAATGTATATAACATTATGACCAATAAATTATGAAAATGTATTAATAATATGAATACTTATATTTTTTGTATGCATTTTATAACAATTTTTATATTAATTATTACGACTAAATTATGAAAATTATTAAGGACGGAATTAGTATATACCTTTTTCTAACTGGGACGGAATTGGTATATACCTTTTTTTTAACAGGGACGGAATTGGTATAAAAAAAGGTTCTCGGGACGGAACTCGGATGCAGCCGAGTTCACAGCCGTCGTCATCATTATATTTTTTTCAGTCCTAACACAAGAGTACGCTTGTGCTCATGCACCTCAGTACACGATACTAAACCCCTAGGATTTGACCGACTCGGATACCGCCATACCGGTCCACAATGTACTATCACTGCACAATAGTATATGTCTATTGTCTACACTCTACACACATGTGAATTATGCGCTTGGTGCCAACAGGAAAAAAAGTACATATAAAAAATAAAACCTGTTTATTGCCAATGCAAGGCACTTTAAGAGTTTTTACCTCTACAAGCTGCAGTTAACAATATTATATTGCTACGCGATTTATATCGTAAGAGAATAAATATTCCTCGTGTGGGTACACGCGTAAACCACACTTTTACAGTGGACCGATACTTCTAAACACAGGTATAAATAAGTTTATAGTGTATACCACGGTAGATTATAGACTATAATCTACCGTGGTGTATACTATCTACATTATTAATAAATATAGGTTAAACGAAATAAATAAATAGGTGGCAGTATGTTTATCTAGAGGTATGGTCTTGAATGGCCGAAACCAAAGAAGAAGAAGAAACGAAGTACAAATAAAAACAATAATTTTAATTCATTAAAATATAATATCGATTATTTAAAAATATAATATATAATAATTAATAGATACCAAAATAATTAAATCGATGACGCAAACTACACACAATTAAGCACGTGATTGTGTGCTGTAATTCGTAACAATACACATCATATTTTTTTTAAATCACACAAGTAATTTAGTGTAAACTGATTAATAACAGTGAGTGTATGAAATAGTATACCGAATATCTATAACAATAATAATATGTATATTGTATATAATATAGAACATCGTACAATAACATAATAAAATAAGTCTTTTGTCCTATAGTCTTTTCATAGGTATATATTATTTCAATTTCTAAACCATAAATAACCAAAAAATAAATGTTTCAAGTACGTTGAAATGTTCATCTACCTTTAGGACGAAAAATAATACATGATGATAATATATTTAACATGTAAACATCCAAACTTCACATTAAATATATAAAAGGTAAGGAAAATTAGTAACCACGCAAAAAATCACAATCTTTGTACATTCATAACCACACGTCATAGGTATGTATCGGCAGGTGTAAAAAAGACTGATGAATGGAACCGACAGGGGAACGTAGGCGTATATTTTCTTTGAAATATTTATGTAAAGAATTTTACGATGGCGGATGGCGAGTCGATTGTATTTCACAAAATTGATGTATTATCGATTTATAGGTATTAAGTTCCGTGTTAAGTATCCATTAGACACGCGCCAAAAATTAATTTAATTTAAATTCAACTTGTCACATGATGCAAATGTATTTGTCTAAATTTTGATTGTGCCCACTTACATACTTACGAATAATTAAAATAATTTACAACACGTAAGTGTACTTAGTACTACCATTTGTGATGTATGTTAACAATTGAAATTTTAAACGAGATGATTAAACAAAAATTTGAACAGCATTTATATGAAAATATAACTAGTTACTAGTATAATGTTGTGTTTTAAAAATGATAAACACGAAAAAGTATTTACTTTTTAGAAATTACGAAAATCCTATGAGCATAATAGGTTAGGTTATTGATTTTATAATAATTTAAATAAAATATATAATATACCGCCATTGTATAACAACCCAAGTACAAAACATGACAATTTTTATTATACGACAATAGTAGGTGCATGGAATACTTGATAGTTTAAATAAAAATGAATTCCACGATGACGTATTCACACTAATAAACATAGTTTTCCCACCAGATTAAGAAAAATAAATTGGAATCAGCGTTATGCCATCGTGTTATATAGTAGGGACCGAGTATTGACGCGTTGAATGGGGACCCACGTGGACGTTTTACACACACACACACCCTACTATTCGCCGGAACATTCGGATTACAATAATAATATGGTACAGACAACCGCAGATAAAACATTTTGCCGCGATTTAATGATTAGTAAAAAAATAAAATCATAACCATAATATGTATAATATATATAATATAAAATAAATCTATACCTGAACGCCGTTTTTTCGTTTGTTCGTAGTTTTTTTTTTCCTCAATCCCAATAGAAAATATTATCTACTTTTTTTTTATGTATAATGTATAATATGACATTTAATCATAATGTATAATATAATATACGACGTAGGTGCATTATTACAATCGACGAGCTTAATGAATGGAAAAAATCATAAGCGAAAAATAAAATGTAACAATACTCACTGCAGGTTGAAATGATGATATCCGAACGGCGGGCGATATCGACGAGCCGATTGAATAACAATATTGTACTACGATAGTATTATCTCCGCCACAATAATGACACGACTATAATATCAAAACGAAAATCGATATTATGGCAAAATAAAAATAATACAATATATATTTTATTATATATCATGGGCGAACGCGATCGCAGGCCGACCGTGACGACACGCCGGCACACGTTCGAATGTGAAATGATTCACATGCGCGCACGATAATATAACATAACCAACGCTGGAAATAGAAACTGCGACGTCGGCGGCGCCGGCCGTTTCACGCACTTTGGAACCCTGGTTTTGTGTGTATACGTATATCGGTATACCGTAGAGTAACCGTGTTGGGTACGTCGTACGATGCGCGCGCAACGGTGCTGCTCCCCGCGGGCGTTTTCGACACAAAATAAAAATTCTACCACCGTCGCGAAAACCCCCATCGATTTTCCACGGAAATCGCCGGCCACGTGTTCGCCGAACCTTCGCACGTGCACTTGTTCGGCTGTGCGACATAAAACCATAAAATACGTAATGATGGGTGTGTATGATTTGCGCCAAAATTATTATTGTTGGACACGGGTGCCAATTTAAAATAGGTACACTACCTACACAGCCGCACAGGACATACTATGTCTAATAATATTGTAATTACGATGCCGTTGTCACATAACACGCGAGCGTCAAATACATTCAAAAGAAATACATCGAACGCATTGGATACGTATATTCAATACGTTTATTATGTTGCATAATATTTCCGTAGGCCTGCGCACGGGGCGAGGAAAATTTGTACAGCCTACTTAAAATTGTTGAAGAGATAAAATTCGTTGATGTCACTTTTTATGCTTAGGACTTGCTGGCCGAACGTTTCGTGAACATGATGTTGAACAGGGTTCAAATTGGGGGCGGTTTTTAGAATAATTAGTAAATTCGCTTATGAGATGATACGATCCAGTATATCGTATATCACAGTACAATACTACAATGCTCAAATAAGGTTAGACGCCTCACTTACATTATTACTCATTTGTAGAGGTCGGATTTTTATGATTTTACATATTTGTTTCTAGTCTATGCAGTTAGATGGGAGTGAGAAATCTTTTCGATTCATGAAACACAGAATTAATAGGAATAAATGTATTTTGCATAAAAAAGCATATTTTATGGGTTAGAGAATAAATACACGTTAGAGAATATTTGAGAATATTTTAAATTTTTGTAATATCGGCAATAATGAATATATTTCACGTATATCAGCGCTTTGATAGTTATAATGTTCACTAAATAATTCTGTTTATAAATAATTAATTCCTGGGTTTTAACAAAAATTAATCTCCAGGTATTCCTTATCGATTGCGATAGCACGTAGGTTATTTCGTTACCTAAAATAAATTAAAACTGAATTTTTTTTTAATATTAAAAGAATATTTTGCATATTTAAGGACATAAAACATCATATATCTGGTATTTTAAAAGAATATTAAGAGAATATATTGCCTAATTTATGCAACATAAAAACATTGTATTTTAAGGATTTTAAGAGAATATACATCCGGCCTCTACTCATTAGATATGGAGGAAATTATTGATGAGTCAATACAGTCAAAACACTGACTCCAATACAGAGAAGTGGTGGGCTAATTGGCTTCAATTTTTGGTGGTGCAGAGAAATATTATAATTTGATCCCTCAAAATACTTCAAATTCGGAAATTCCCTAGTTGCAGTAGCCAGTAATTAATAATTATTAGTATAAAAAATTTTAAAAAAAGATCGTTGTTTGACAATTATAACTTTATAGATATATTTGTTCAATAAATAAAATATGGAATTTTTAAAATAAAAATGTAGAGTGAAATATAACTTGCACTACCAAATGTACGCAACTCCAGAGAAGAATACCATTGTGCTATATAGTATATACTATTGTCTATAAAGTAAAATACGAGTATATCTAACATTATGTAAATTAATAATTGTTTTTATTTTATATATTAGTCAATAATAATATGAAATTTTCTTTATTTTCATTATCAATAAAACAGTGTCTAACAAATTTAAATTTATTATAAACTATTTGTAATAATATATAAAGACAATATTCATCTTACTGAATTTTAATAGGTCAAGTAACCACCAACGAAAATAATTCTGCACACCTTGTGAAAAATCCCTAAGCACGCCTATGAATACTTCAAAATATTCGAAATCATAGGTCGAAATCATAGGTATTCTATAATCCAAATAATACATATACCTATACTCGTAACCCTTTATGCCTTTGTTCTTATTTTTCGTTATTTGTGAAATTAATTTTCACTATGGTATACCTTAATACAAAATGTTTTAAAGTCATAACACAAAAACTCTGAAGCTTTGCATATTTCGATTTAGATAATTTGTCATTTCTGAAATGAAGCACACAGGTATCAGGAATTTTATTGCTTTTGTACGATACAATTCATTTTTTTCTTATCTCGATTTGTCACTTACGTTTTCTGTATTTTTTTTTTTAGTTTATTCTTAAAATAATACATTTTTTTCCCACAACAGTCGGTACAAATAAGAACATAAACTACGTAATTATATTAAGTCCCCTTCCTCATTTATGGGTACCTGCACATATTCAATTATTTACAATATTAAACAATTCGTGTACTGTACAAAAATAATACCTACGTGTGAGACGTGGAAGTATTTTTTTGATTATCCAATTACTATAAAGAAAAGACAAGAGGATTGCGACGATAATGAAACTGTACTTCATATACGAATTGATAATAATAAAATTGTCGAAAAAAAAATCCTATTAACTAGGTATTGACTAAAAAATGAATCTAATGATTTTCAACTTGAACAGTAGTTTTAGCCCCAGTAAATGTTTAAATAAATGTATATAGATTTACGTTGTTATAATTTTTATAGATTAAACTATTACAATTATTTATAGAATAATTTAATCAATTAACTATATAATATTATAATCAGCTTGAAATATACATTTAGGAAATTGTTTAATCGCTATAAAATTACAGTTTATAATAACTAGGAGGTACTTATAAATCTGGTCACATTTTTAAGAGGGTTAGATTAATTTATATTTAGATAATGTAACTTATATGCTTACAAATTGATTTAAATTGGCCTCATTTTACTATTAATCAAATGGTACTGAGGGTCTCTCATCAAATATGATATAATTGACATTAATCAAAATATTTTATCCAACCTTTGAATCTGATTTAAAGTTACCTATTTTTACAATGTGACAGTAAATAAATTTAATTAGAGTATCTTAAATTCTTAGATAGTTTTATACACATTGGGTATTTATAATTAATTATAAATAACAAATCGTTTCGATATAATTAGGTTCCTATATAGCATATTATGTCTATATTATATCTACTATAAATAATTTACCTAAGTTAAATATCATTTCATAAAATTTTTAAAAAAAATTATTGATTCAAAATGATAATAATGTCAATTTTATTAATTTGTATTTCATTAAGAGGACACCACACCTCAACACATACATATTTTGTTATCTCTATCTTAAAAGTTAAAAGTGAGTAACACGACGAAACTAGTCCAGCAATTCACGTTTAGCTTCGTTAACTTAGAATGAATTAACCTATTATATGAAACTTATTAATAGCAAGAACATTAATGTGCTCGTATATCGTTATTTTAACAATAATTCCATTTTTAAGCAATTTATGAGAATATTTTTTATTTTAATTAAGCTTTTCACATACCTATTGGTAATACTCGCAAAATCACTCACTTGTACTGACTAGGTACGGAGACAACAAAATACTTCGGTTTGACGTCTTCTTTAATGTCGTTATCCTTATCCGTCAAATTGTTGACTAGATTTTTATTTCATAGCACATCGACTAACTTTAAAATAAAAAGTAAATTCAATACAATTTTAAAAATAAACTATAGTAAACGTTTATCAACATTTTTATTAAATATACACAATATATTTGTATTTATATTTACTATATTTTGAGTAAATTATAATATGCACTTTTGATTTTTGATTTTTATCCGATAGGCATAACTGCTGATGTTTTCAAATTATTGTAATTCCAATTATTAATTAATTATTGACAATAACAAGTAATATGAATCTTAATTACAATTATTCACGAATAGATTAAAATTATAATAATATTAAATATATTAATATATGTATGATACAGCACCGATCAACATCATGCTAAACACGAAATCCATTAAAATTATTATGATTACAATACAAAACATTATTATATATATATAAAGGTTAGGTTAGATAGGTAGGTACGTAATATTTGTCCATTGTCAAATTTGTGAAATACATTCATTATACGTAAACGTTTTAGCTAGGTAGTGCATTAGGTGTATGAAAAAATAATAATAAGTAGGTATTTAGCTAGGAGGCGAAATTTTTTAATATTTATATATAATATGCATACCTGCCTATGGTAAAATGCTCAAATATCGTATGACGCGTAGTCACTTAAAAACATGTTCGTGAAATCCATCGTCAAATCACGTACCTACAAATTAATACACGTTATATACATTCAGGCACAATATTTTAATATTATTCAGACAAGCCCGCGCGGGTCAATCGCGACGTTTATGCTACTTCGTATTTATATAATTTTCTACGACGCACTACACAAACGCAGCAAATGCAGCAAACGCACCTAATCCATATATACACCGACGACAGTCTGTCGCCAACCACCTGCTGTGTGCAATTCGATCCGCACATGGTTAATACCGCATTACCGCGTATACCTACATAATAATATTATTATATTAGTGTCCTGCGACGACGATAGACTTGACATATTGTGACGACGACGACGATGCGGTCAACATAATATCGCAACCATTGCATATAAAATGTACACCTAATATATACTATATAGTTAGGTGTACAATACAATATAATTGAATAAAAATATTAATACAAGTCGTGACGGAGTCATATTTCGTACTGGGTATCTCGCGCACAATTATTTTTATTATTATTTTCAGTGCAAATACTGCAATATACATGTTATGTAGGGTAGTGATGAACTATATGTAATATAATATTGTATACCCACACTGTGTAGATAATATAATAATGATAATATCATAAACGAATAATAGTTATAAGAATAATATAAAAATAGGTACCTAGTTGTGATTATATTATGTGTATCACATATTGTCGTCGATTCACTATTAAAACCGCGTTTCTAAATCAATGGTACATCGGTACACGTACCATTATATAGTGGTACGCGGATAGCTCATAATAAGTGGCATACGCATAATTATCCGCATTAAATACAACTTGCTTCATTTGATATCAATAATCATTGTGAATACTTATTTCATTTTCCATTAATTGTGCATCCATTAAACACTTAAACATTCATAATTTTATAATTCCTAGAGAAATAATAATATTCCATAAATATACATATATAATGGCAGTGCTCGAATTGGGGGGGGGGGGGACGCATGGGAACTCAGCTCCTATACTACCTTTTGATTTTAAATAGCGTTCCCAACCCTAGTATCTACTACATTTTCCTATAAGAACTCACAGGTAAATATTTTTATTTTGTATTTATTCAGTCTTATAAAATATTAAATAGGTATTGTAAAAATAAAATAAACCCGTATGTGTTGGAGAATTTTATTTTAGTCAATACATTATTATTTTTTTTAAATATTGGCATTTAGAGAAATAAAATATATAAACTAATAAAAATATAGTGATATTGTGGCAGTAATTAAGGGGGTGTGGGGGGCAATGCCCCCCACGGGTTAGTACTCAATAAATGTTCAGTTGGAACGCTGTTTTTTAAATTTCTACTTGAGTTTCCTTTCTTTCAATTCCCCAATTCGAGCACTGTATATACCTATATAATATACATGGAAGATGACGTTTAAAATTTTAATGAGCAAAAATAAAATACGTTATTTGGTCGTTATAAGCGGTACACGAACATTTTCAAACTGTGTAGGCGGTGGGTGGTACGCATACATAAAAAGGTTGAGAGCCGCTGGTAGCTATCTATTATGGAGTGGCGCGAAAATCTCTACGACGGTAGTATCATTTTTACACAGAATTATTATTATGCACTCCGATAGACACGAGTGAGTGCATCACCGGTATTACAAAAATACAAACTGTCTACGTTCGCCGTCTGATCCACAAGTTGCGCTGCGCTTGCATTAATAATAGACCGAACTAGAATTACGTGGGAACGATGCGCGATTAAAAATAAAAATGCATCGAAAGACTAAAAACTCGTGCAGTAGGTACTATTACTACGCCATATTATTATTTCGTTGTTCGCGAGGCGATTTATTTTTTAATTTATTAACTGAGACATAATAAAACGCTTATAGTTTTGTGAAGGCAGTCGTGATGCAATAGAATATATTACGTAGTATAATATAATATAATATAGTGAATTATACATTGGCCGTCGCACGTGTCAACTTTTCCGTCCAAGATTCCTGACTCTGCAGCGACGCTAAAAGTGCGCAATATTATGATAATTTTATTGTTCAATGGTTTCAGTTTAGTCACATTCGACAAATAATTTGCTGATTATTGCGGTTTGATCGATCGACGTTGGGATTCGGAACAAACGGTAAACGTCAAAAACAAAAGATACAGTAAGATATCTGTCATTTATTATTATAATTAAACACAAAGCCATATTGTTTATAATAATCATTAAAGCATAACATTAAAAATATACGAATTGCACATAATATAATAAATTATTTAAATATTATATGTTAAATAAAGGTACAATAATGTATTGGTCACTGTGTAATTGGATTGTTAATACATTTTCCTGCTGGTGATGTTTAGTTGAATTTGTCAAACGATAAGAATATAAAACGTACTACCAACTAAAGGGCGACGATGTAAAGAATCGATTGTTAATAACTCTATCTCGGAAATATTTTAAGTCTACCTGACTAAATGATTCGTTACTAGCCAGTTGCATGAGTAAATAAAATGTATTTATTTTAAAATAAGATCAACACATAATAATGGGTTTAGTTTCAATAACAATGAATAATAATAATTAATATTATATTTATGAAACTCGATTGAACTATAACTCGGGTCAATTGCTGGGTATCAACGTCAAGAACTGCTAAAAGTAAATGAACCATTGTTTAGATCGTTTGGACGGTATAGGATTATCATCACATCCGTGTGCAATACATTAAGCATGATAGGTATTATGATATACATATATTATAGGTATATGAACTGTTTGATAAAAAGTTGAGATTATTATAAACGACAAAAACAAGAAAACACTATAAAAAAAAATCTTCAAGTGCAAATTCAAATGCAAATTACACCCAAAGGCCACAGACCCACACACACACATATTAAACATTTGAACATATCGCTATTGATTAAGTAAAATAATATATATTATATATATATATATATATGTACATAAGTATACACACCCTTCCGAGGGTGGACACAAATAGACTATTAACCTCTCTGGTCCGTCCACTGCAGGCCCTCCTTGAAATTTTATGGAAGAAAATATTCACAATATTATTTTGTTTTATTACATGGATAGTTTATTATTGTATAAACTTGGTGTAGAAGTGTGGAGCAAAGATTTCACACCTTATCAAAGGTATTATTTTTTTTTTTTTTTTTTTTTTTATTTAAATAAGGCTTCAACTCCTGAGGTTATTAGCCTGCAGTAAATACAAAATAGTAGTTATAGAGTATGATCTTAAAGCTATGGGGACACATTATGTTTGACAATAGAGGGATTTTGTAGAGTATATGTACATTCAATTATTTTTCTAAATTAATTTTTCTAATCCTATGTTTTTGAAAAAAACGTATATGTTTTTGGAGTTATCTTCGCCAAGTGCTTGTTGCATAGTTGATGGGTTCCCGAGGATTTGTCTGGAGTTGGTGAACTTTGGGCATTCTAGCGTGATGTGTTTAATTGTCAGCGCTTTGTCACAGAGTTCGCAGGTCGGGCTGTCTTCTTTTGTTATGAGGTGTAGGTGTGTTAGGCGAGAGTGTCCAATCCGGGTTCTTGTGGTAACTACTTCTTCGTGCCTGGATGAGGATGGGGGAGTTTTCCATGGGTCGACTGACGGTTTAATTTCTTTTAATTTATTTGTGTTTGGAGTCTTCTCCCACGAGCCTTGCCAGTGACTTTTAGTTAGATTATTTATGTTTGAGAGTGCGTCTTGAAATGTTATTTTATTTATTAGTACCGAGCTGGGTGATGTTATTGCTTCGTTGGCTGCCTTATCAGCTAGTTCGTTGCCACTTATGCCAGTGTGGGAGGGGACCCATAGAAATTCGATTTTTTTTTAAAGGTATTATTATTCATTGGCCTTTCAGTAAAATTACACGCGACTTAAGTCGACGCTGCCAGGTATAAAATCCTGGCCTACCCATTGGTGGGTGTATTACAAACGATGAGGATAAAACAATGTCATGCAGTAAGCCCCCTCCATTGCATCGTGTATGCCTATAAAAATTACAATACAGTTTATTATTGTGATATACTTATATACGTATAATAGGTACGAATGTCACAATATTGTGTCTCATCCTCTCATCATATTCTGTCGATTAGCTTCTGGAAGAATAATACTATATATTTCAAATATTAGTCAGTGTGCACTCTAATGGTGTTTACTATTTATATAGAGGAATCGTTCTCCATTAATCAATTGAATATTCAATTAGGAAATGCATAGTAATAAGTACGCCGCGCCATCGGACATTTTTCAAATCTATTTGCCCGCATCAATAGTTCAAAATTCAAATGTTATAACATGCATTATGTATACATCATAATATGTAATAATAATTATTGTTATGCAATAATTGCATTAAATATAAATGAATGCATACTGTACACTACGAATTGTTTCTTTTTTCTCCGCGACGACTGTCGATTGGTGTTAGAAATTGTGTACAGTAACGCAGTTTGGTAGTTTAATCTATGCACATTATTATACACACATGTACGACATATGCGTTATTATTTTAACGTTACACTACAAGTATATATATAGATACATGTTATTATGACGAACAAATTTGTTTAACATTTTACGGATTTATTGTACTACTTGACTATTACGAGTTACGACTACAAAGGGTAGCACCCCAATCATGTGTGCTGCAGTATATTGTATATAATAATAATACAAAATATGTGTCTATAAATATAATAAAATGCCCATTGCTTAACCTGTGGGGAAGGTCTTCACTGATTCTTCAGTGGCGTAATTTGGCCATGTTTGTGGGGGGGGGGATAAAATGTTATAACATTTTACCTATACCCCCCATGAAAAAAAAAAATAAAAAGTATTTATTATAAGCAGTAAGCACCTTTCAGAATTCAGAGCAATATATTTATGTACACATGAGACATGGAAATATGGAATAAATACAAATACAAATCGATTAGTTATTTTTAGTTCAATAGGACTACGGAAAAATAGTAGGATAGGATAAGATAGGATAGATATGACAATAGTCTTTAATCTAGATAAAATATTCTGATAATCGTCGAGCGTCGTCGATCCACGATAAAATAATACTTCACTGCTCGGTGGTTTATTTTTGTACCACTACACAATGCATAAACAAACTCAAAACATACACAATACATATTGCAATAGTGATACTTATAAACTTGCGTGGCTGCATTTAAACCAACTAGGTATCTATACGAAGTATTTATGTACAACTAGCATAAAGGATTTGTTTTTTTTTTTTTGTATTATTTCTATAAAGTATAAAATGGACTATTTATAATAATATTAATTCACCGAGGTATTTGATTTCAATATATATATATATAAAAAAAATTATAATATTATTAGATAAAGAAGTACATAGGTGAATGTAGTTAACCAGTCTTAAAAAAAAAGGTCACGGGGGGGGATACGACACCCAAATCCCCCACGTAATTTCGCCACTGGACCTTACTGTTAAACACATTCTTTTACACTGCCGCAACTACGCCGATGCCAGAACATCTCTAAACATTCCGGATCATCTATATATGAAGCACTTGGACACAGTTTTGAAAACTACAGCAACATTATAACATTTATACAAAAAACTAAACTTTACAACCTTATATAATGTATCAATGTGTCTTTATTGATGTTAATATTATAGCCAATAACCTTAGTTGTTGAGGCTTAAATAAATAAAAAAAAATCTCACAAAAACTTGGATCAGACGTCATGCACATAAATAAAGACGTCTGACATGGGTATAGGTACTACTGCGAAGTAAACAAACACGCTTAATCATATCAAACAGAATATAGATATACGATTTTCGATACATTTACATATTTACTAAGTACCTACGTTACGGAAAGAAGAAAACAAGAATGATTTTAAACTAAATGTTAAACAACCTACACGTTGTAAATGCGGTGCGAGGAATAAACGTAAGATAAAACGTTTGATATAGGTAATGAAAATATTATGCAAAAATTGCAATTAATAGTGTTAAATGCCTAAAAAAATTCTAACTAAATTATATGCGATATTACATCGTCAGTACGACGAACGTGCAGGGTCGACCTTTTGGCCTATATACTTTATTATAAGTTTCGTAAGACTCGTGCAATTAATTTATAAAGAATATTACAGCTAATCTTAAATTCTTCATTTTTCGTAGTCATGTTTACATTTGAGGAAGTGACCCAGTATCAGTGGTGATGTCATGTAGAGCCGAAAATTCAAATTTATCATAATTTTGTCAAATTTGAAAATTATATTTTATATTTTATTTACTACTTTCATATAATTATTACCTATAGCCTTCTATTAATCTATAGCAACTGGCCGATACTTCTACTTAGGGAGATGAAACGCAAACGATTAATTCCAAAAAAAACCGATTGAAATTTATACAAAACATTATTTAAAAAAATATGCAATCTCTTCTCAATCAATAAATTTAAATCATTTTTTTCGTGGGTTATTCGATGTGAACAAATCGCCGCACAGCTATCATCGTTATATTTACACTACGCCAAAAATGTTTTCTGCGTTGGTGAATTATTGTTCGTTTTTTTTTTTTTTTGGGCTACACACCCGGATTATACTATATTGTAGGTCGATTTCTAATTTATTTTTTGGCCAGATCCACGATTTCTATAATAATATAATATGTATTTAGACATTTGACGACCCACGCTATTTTCCACTGATGCGCGACGTGTAATGGACGGAGAGACAATGGACATTTGTTTTGTTGCAGTTAAGTACGACCTTCCCAAATTTGCGATTATAGAAACATCAACGTGTAATTAGTTGTGCCATCCTGGACACTGCACGCTCTTGATCGTTTGGTATTATACATATAGCTATTGCCGGATTGGGAAATAATATATTACAACGGATTTAATTAATAGGACCCTCAAAATCGAAACGTTGTATAATGTATAATATTATACCTATCTAAATAATTATAATATAACCAAAACGGTCGGCGGAGGAAGAAGGAGCGGCCCCGTATTAACCAAGTCGTTTTTAATATGACACATGGACGCTTAGTTAAAAAAAAAATAAGTATCATTTAAATCTTAATAAAATATGAGTATTATATTATAGCAATGAAAATAAATACGAATATACGATTTGGTCTTGACAAGAAATTCAAAATTACAACGAAAAACACGTCACTCCGTCCCTTTTAGCAGATAAAATCCACTGAATTATATATCGGTTCGAAAAAAAAATATTTGAATAGTTTGTTTGAAAATATTTAAAATCTCCACACCATTATATCATATCCTCTCTCGAAAAAAACTAATTTGTTTTCTGCCGTCACCGAAATCTTGAAAGGTAAATATTTCAATTTTCAAGCAGATTACGTAGCTGAACTTGTATAATGTATAATAATATTGTATTTTAAATTGTATAAAAATGCATTAATGTTTCAAACTACACAATCATCATTATTCATTAACCTGCTATGATAATTATTTAGTATGCCAAACACGTGTTTGCGGTGGCTACGCAATATTTTTATAATAGTACAATACCACATGAACGGTACTTATATAGTCCTATACCGGCTATACCCTATCTAGTTTATAAACTGATCATAATAAAAAAATTTAAAAGTCATAAATACTTACGACAAAAACAAACCTACCTATATTATTTATTGCACGTTAAACAGATATCTTGACGTAACAATGAAATTTAGTTTTAAAATTAATAATTGCTCATCTTAATAAATTAATTTTACAGTTAAGTACTTATTTCTAAGAAAGTCGATGGGTAGGTGCATATTTTATGTATAATGCAATATTGGCGATTACCAAATAAAATGTCTCGATTGGTAAATCAATATTCCTATTAAGCTGTATATAACTATAATAATTGTATATATAACGACATTGAAATTATTCAATCAAAGGTCAAGTTTAATCAAATGTTTAATTTTTAATTGCAAATTAAAATATAATTATGTTTTAATAAATTGATCTTCACTGAATAATAATAATATACACAGTAATTGATTTATAGTAATAATAATTCCAACACATTATTATCTACTAATTTGATATATGTATATATATACACACACAAATTATAAATATTTCATACATTTAATTTTAGATCGTCTTTTATAAGCGTAGGTACTTATATTTTACAATACTAGAGTGAAGTATATAAATTATAATTAATATGATATACTTAATATAATTTTTTAGTTTTATCTTCTATAACATGCTATTTATCCGTTATAATTTTTTAATGATATTGTGTACGGTATACCTATTTAATAAAATATGTTATAATTTAAACATTTAATGGCCAATAGCAAACTATTTTTTTTATTTTTCGACACAAATTATCCTCTTATATAAAATAAAATAATGATACCTAGTTCATAGGTATATAATATATTATATACAATTTAGGAATAACCTCCAATGTGCCCAACATGCGGTGTCCAAGTCACCACCAGCCACATTCTCACCGAATACCGAACATATCACAATATTCGAACAACACAAAACCTTCCCGAATCACTAACAAAAATACTAAGCAGTCACGCAAGTGAATCTAGTTGGTACTTTGGGGGGGGGGGGGGGGTCAAAAGTGAAAATTTTTTAATACTTTTCTAAAGAATTGAGAAAAACAAACAAAAAATTAAGGGAAAAACGGGAAAATTTACGTACACTCATTTTTCGACAAAATCGATTTTGGTGTTTGATGTAACTTTAAAACGAATGGCCATAGATACATGAAATTTTCACCGAATGTTTATATAAGTATATTCTATCCACCATGTAATTTTCAAAAATGTTTGACTTAAGTTGAACTATTCATAGGCATTTCAAATTTTCGATCATTATTAGTTTTTTTTAAATTAATATTGATAAAAATTTATTTGTTAGGCAGAAAAGCTTAAAAATTTAATACAAGGCTCTTAACATATTGTTACAATAGCAGTTGAAAAATAAATGAAATTGATAGTCACAATTCTTTTTTATAAGCTTTCAAAGTTTGAATTTTGACAAAATACGTAAAATTCACAAATTATTTTATGCTAGAAATTCATAAAAAATTTTCCTTTTATATCTAAGATTTGAAAATTTAATACAAGATTCCTTACAAGTTTTTCAATCTTTATCATAAATAATAAGTCCACCGGAAATTCAAATTAAATTTTCATCATGAGCGTTTAAAATTTAAATTTTTACAACATTGGATTTTCACTTTTAGCAATTTCCTTATTTTGGTGTAACTCTAAAACAAATCACCACAAATACTTGAAATTTTGACTGAATGTTTATATAGGCATTTTATATATTTGATAAAATTTTCAAAATATTAAGATTTGTTTTGAGCTGTATACTGACATTTTAATTTTTCAACTTTTTTAGTTTTTTTTTCTATAAATATCGATAAAAAATTATTTGTTCTGTAGAAAAGCTTGAAAATTTAATACAAGGCTTCTAACAACTTGTAACAATAGCAGTTAAAAAATATTAAAAATACGTAGGCACTAGTTTTTTTTATAAGCATTTAAAGTTCAAATTTTGACTAAATACGTAAAAATTACGGCAATGTTCAAATTATCTTAGATAGAAATTCATAAAAGTTTTTCTTTTTAATTCTAAGATTTGAAAATTAAATACAAGGCTCCTAACATATTTTTACAGTAGCAGTTGAAAAATAAAAGAAATACATAGTCACAATTTTTTTTTTATAAGCATTCAAAGTTTGAATTTTGACAACATATTATGTAAAAATCACGAAAATTCGTAAATTATTTTATGCTAGAAATTCATAAAAAATGTTCCTTTTATATCTAAGATTTGAAAATGTAATACATGGCTCCTATCATATTTTTACAATAGCAATTGAAAAATAAAAGAAATGCGTAGTCACAATTTTTTTTTACAAGCATGCAAAGTTTGAATTTTGACAACATATGTAAAAATCACGAAAATTTGCAAATTATTTCAAACTAGAAATTCATAAAAAATTTTCTTTTTAAATCTATGATTTGAAAATTGTTAATAATCTATAATATGTCCTAGACAGATAAACCGTCTTCGCTCAGATCGTTTTTCGTATACAATGATATAATATCATTGGATTCAAATTTAATTCCATCCATTACAGTAACCCACTTGTAATCTACACTGTACCAGGCGCCTACCTATATTTCTATTATTATTTATTTGTATACGAAGGATGACGATGAAATGGTAAAAAAATACCATAGTAATTCTTACTCCAATTTGAAATTAGTTTTAAAAAAAAAACTGAATTCCTATAAGAATTTAACCGACATATTATCGTACCAGGTCAAAAATAGTCGCTACCGATTTCGTACAGGTCTCGTACAATATACTATTATATGTGCGTGTGTGTGTGTGTGTGTGTGTGTGTGTGTGTGTGTGTGTGTGTGTGTGTGTGTGTGTGTGTATATATATAGTCTGGGTTACGCACCGCGGCGGCGACGGCCTAGATTCGAGCGTGAGACATGACGTTACCAACCGTTGCAATTGCATCATCTCATTCATAAAATAAAAGTATCGATCGACAAAAGCGTAGTATGATGACATCTTGCCGACGATGGCGGCAGCACGGCAAACCTAAAAGAGGTTCCCGCCGACAAAACGGTTTTTATTTCAAGTTTTCGAAAATGTACCTACGCAATAATAAATAATAATTTATGATAATCGACTTCCGGTCGGTTATATTGACGCTTTACGATAAATAAATATGTGCATATACCTATCATATAATATTATATATGGTTAAATAATAATAGTGATAATTAGACAAGACTTTGGACAGATGAAATTGATTATAAAATATACACTAAAGGAACGATTATTACGATGAGATTACAGAAAATTACAAGTGCGCATTTTTTTTTTCATTTGTATAATAACATAATATTTAAGATTATGATTTATATTATTATTTGTTATTTATATTTATTTACCTTCTTATATTACCTATATTCTATATATTGTTTTTATGATTAACCGATAACGAATGATGATAAACGGATCAACGGTATATAAGTAACAAAAAAATTAAGAAATCACTATTGATATATAAATATTTTGAGCTTAAATATAATTGACTCTAACAGACAGACATCAGTAATAAAGTGATGCGATAATTTAAAAGATAGTTCGATTATTATGGTCAAAGAGCCAAAAAACGAATAATAATTAAAACATAATATCTAAATGTAGGTACCTAGCCTCGATGTCGACAGTCGAAATGTTTAAACTTTAGGTACAGGGTATACGTATATGTAAATATCATTAAAAACGAGAAAAAATACGAATTATTAAAATGTATAATAAGATAGTACGTACCTACATCTAGGTATCCGGACAATTTCCCCCCGATTGTTTTTGGCGTAGTAGGACATTTTCCCCTCAATATATTTTCGATGCGGACATTTTCCCCCCATTTTTTTTTTTAAGTTTATTATTAAATAATATAATATAATTTATTGTTTAATATGAAATTATTTTTTTTTTAATAAAATATTATTTTTATATTAAATAATAGTATTTCCTCCTTATTTAGGGAATGTACGCATAATGCTATAAAGAAAAACACAGGTAGAACAAATAATATAAGTGAAGGTTTCAATAATAAATTTAAAACTTTAGTAAGAACTCAGCATCCAAATATTTGGATGTTCATTGAAGCACTACGTATTATGAAAAAGGTAAAATTCGCGCAATCGTATTTTACCGGGTTGATATAAGTATATAATTGAAATAAAAGAATAAATATGTAGTACAATATATAATAGCCTATGGCCAATAGGTAGGTTAACCTACTAATATTTTACAGTGCAATCGCGTATTATATATCTATATAACTATGTATAATTACCATTTACCAATAAATTAGGCAAATGTATACAATATGAAAAGACAAAAAATAGTAACCATCTATCTACATATATGTAGATATATATCTGTAAATTAGGAATAAAATGTAATATTAAAACAGATCAGAAAACTTATAATAAAAAAAATATATCGAACAATTTGAATGCATTTTAACATTTTATAATTAATCTCAATTTAAACAAGGTTTGAAATAAATCAGAGAGAAAAGTTACTTCATAAATAGTATGTATTATTAAACTTTATCAAGTATTATGTACCTACATATACCTACTCTTTTAAAAAGTAAATATGATAATAATTTTATAATATTTGTGGAAAAATACAATACACACAATATTAGGATGTACTTAATATAGTAATTTTTATTATATTATCTGCATTTACTGATAACAATTATTCATCCTTCAAATTGACAGTATCTCTACCGCAAAAATATAGATAGAATGTCTGTGGTTCTAAGATATAAAAAAAAACACTGATATCTACCCACTCGATAACTTCTTATGTAAATATTAAAAAATTATTATTTTTTCAAAGTGTGAAAAACATATGAATACTTTTGTTGTATTGAATTTTCATTTTAAATCAAATTAATAAGTAAATATTGAAGTAAATAACTAGTAAGATTAAACTAAAGGTTTTATCTGCATGCAATTAAACAACATTCAAGGGCACAATAAGTAAATTGGTTACATTTTTTAAATTAAGTATATATCTTATAAGTAACAATACATTTTATAAGATTAAAGCATGCTTATATATGTAAATATATACCTAATATTGCAAAGTGGTCTTATCGGACAATACTGCTCAGGCATTATGATAGATACCGGCAACCATAGAAAAGAGATTAATAATAATATTGTATAATATGATCTAAGTGTAGACTATATATTTTAGAATTGATATGCAACCTGTGTGGTCGTACATTTTTATTCATACTAAATGGTAAGAAAATAATCATGGTATTTTTTTTAAAATTGTATTCAATTTTATGATTTACATTTTTAGGATAAAAAGATAAGCCATAAAATATATATTTATTGGTTACTACTATATACCTAGAATGTGTTTTTGAAACTATTCACAACTCGTTGAACTACCAACAAATTCTTTTAAAACTTTAATTCCTGCACAAGTGATGTTCAGCCGATACATATATGAATTGTAACTATTTTAATTTCACATAATACTTATATATAACCTATATATATAATTAGATAACTCATAGGTTCAGTTGAAATTTAAAAATGCCATGATAACAGGCTGTAAAAATGCTATTCGTTGTAAATCAAAAACAAACGGTCATGCCACATTTGTAGAGTGGTATTTTGACCAAAGACATCGATGGTGATATTATGTCGAGTTGTGTCCTAAATGGGATTTACATAGGCACAACGTGCCTTAGAGAAACCATTGAATGAACTAAAAAATATATAACTATAATCTTTATAAAAATAAATTTAAACATAAACATTTTAATTTCAAATAGCACATCAATTTTAATATTCTCCCATCATAAAGTAAAAAATATAAATTAGAGTTATAAATAATTTATAACCTTTAAGTACATCAAACTTTTTAAACTATTATATAAGATATAGGTAGTACTACAGATGGGGGGGGGGCAGACTATGCAACTGCTTCTCCTGTAGACTACCTAACCTGTATTAATAATTAATCCCTTGAAACCCGAATGGATCTTCGCAGGAAAAAATGTTTTGTGTCCGTATATAATATTGCCTACATTTAGCCCCCTTTTTGCAGCTATCAAAATGTGATAACATCATTTTCATTATAAATTATAATGTTATATTTTATTACAATAAGATTTAATGGTTTTATATATTGCTAAATTCAATTTCAGATAGTTAAATAAATTTAATAATACACAATTCGAAAAAAACACAATATTCACTTACTGTCGTCATTTAAAAGGTACCATTCAACAAGTAAGAAACTAATTTTGTTTTAACGCTATAAGAATGATCGTCATATGAATGAACATTTAAAACATCGTTTATATTATTTTTAGTGAAGAAACGTGTTTGTTTTTCAATTTTTTTTATTTTTATTTTTATTTTTTTATGTTAATTGTATTCATATCCTCAGTTTGCATAGGTTTTGATTCGTTTGTATGTGATTCACTAATTTTATTGCAATGTTTTGAAATATTTTTTAGCTGATAGAGAAAAATTGGCAGGTAGCTATATTATTTTATTTCATATAATTCTGTAGTACCATCTATACTGGTTCTTACAGGGGCGTGTTTAGAAATGTCTTAAGGGGGGGGGGCACAAACAAAAAGTTCAAATTTGCGTACATGGGGCGTAGAGTTATAAAATTTCTCATATAATAAAAATAAGTATAAAATACTGTGAATGAGGGAGGCACGGGCCCCATGTGCCCCTCCCTTAAATACGCCGCTGGGTTCCTATTCAAAGAGTATTAAATGACGTTCAAGATTCTGTGGAAGGAACAACATTGAAACGCTTATACTATGAGTGTTCAATTATGGGCCAAATAGTTAGTAAAATGTATTTATAATCCAATTTTGTATTTGAAATACTGGACAAGATGATTTTGCATTTAAAAAATAAAAATACAAAATATAGCCTAATTATAACATTTGTATTATATTTTCGCTTGAAGTATTCGCAACGAATTGTGTATTATTAAATGCATTTAACTATTTTAATTTTAATTTAGCAATATATAAAATCATTAAATCTAATATTATAATAAAATATTGTATTATAATTTATAATGAAGATGATGTTATCACATTTTGATAGCTGCAAAAAAGGGGCTAAATGTAGGCAATATTATATACGGACACAAAACATTTTTTCCTGCGAAGATCCATTCGTCTTGAAACTCGGTTCTCTAACCTAACCTCTAACTAAATATGTTTTTATTAAATAAGAAATTTGCTGTCGTAAATTAATATCAGTGAATGATGACACGTGTTTCCTACTCCCGCCTATACCAAGAGAGACTTGTGCCATCTGCTATGGCATGAGTATATCGCCAATGCGGTATAAGTCATAACCTCATAACTATCAATTTAAAATCCATAGATATTGTGTGCCTAATAATAAATGTTTTAGTATCTCACGGCTAATAATGTAAGACAAAAAAGAAAAAATCAAGAGAAGAATCTAACACTATATAGGGGACTTACCTAATATTGTGATACAATAAGCCCTACTATAAGGATAACGCGGCAAATAAAATGGTGAGATTCTAAATCTATATGGCGAGACCGCAGAAATAAATTTCAGGAAAATAGAATCGAAAAATACGAAACTGTTTTTTTTTTGAAAAAATGTTACAAAATTCTTTTTTTTATGGTAGCAACTATAGTATTTATACGGACGGCGTACATAAACACTGCGCCCTCTGGTTGTTTGCCTCTACTGTTTTCGGGTGTCGACGACTAAACCACGAACTGCTACACCACCGTCTTCCCAGTCGTGTCGCCGACACGTCTGCTTAATATATAAAGTTGATAAATATCCCCAGTATTCACGACATTGTGTCGGTATAACAAACAGTGTCGGATGTGGTGGCCATAGGCAGTACGGGTTGGATTAGCCAACGGCATCCACCGTGGTGCTGTCTACACCTCGTGCGGTGATTAAAAAAAACAATGATTCCTACCAAACAGCTGGTGTCTGTATGACTCTTAATTTAATGCAAACACAAAAGCTATAAATGGGAAGACAAAATTTCTTAGCAGAATAAAAAAAAATATGTAGTTGGGGTGTGAGTTGGAAATCAATCATCCATTAATAATCATCCCTATGAAATTTTTTTACTTACAAACTTTTCACGATTTTAATTCGGATTTATTTTTGTGATAATATGATGATTGGCTGCCGTTTAAAATATTGCACACACCATTTCAATCGACAAGATATTTCGTGAGCTTCTGACTAATGTAGTAAATTTTTTCCGATAACTTCCATACGATTCTATTACGTTGTTTCTGAAATAATTCAACATGGGTATAGATAGGTACCGTCAGTTTAGCAAATCTCAAATGAAATTCAAACACATAACGAATGAACCTCAAAATAGTATTTATTTCAAACACTCTTGACAATTATTACGAACATGATATTATAATGTATTATTACGATTACTTAAAATTGCGTTTCAGTTGTAGCAGCCCCAACTGATTGTTTTCAGTCGTTCAGTCTTTCTGAAATAATTCAACACATTAATTCGGTAAATGAGATATAAATACATAGAAGTGAATTACCTCGAAATAGCATTCAAAACGAAAAACAATCATTGGCGGATATCCGGGGGGGTTTTGCGGGCTTAGCCCCCCCCTGATAGCCTCAAAGCCCCCTCTAAAATGTTTGCCATATTATAAAAATATTGTACGGTTCGGTAAAAAATATTAAGAAACATTTTTTTAACTATATATTGTACATTTCAGTTAAAAATGTTGAGCGATCTTTTTCGGCTTTGCGAAGAATAAAGACTTGGGAGAGAAGTTCTATGTATCAAGAACGTTTTACAAATCTTTCTATTCTACATAATATAGAGAAAGATGTAACAAAAAATATGGATACTGAATGTATTTTAAATGAATTTTCTAAATCCTCATGGATGATGGTTTTGAAATAAAACATTTAAGACAAATACTTTATAGTACCTATTTATTTTCTACAGTACCTAAACTATATTATTATTTGTTATGTAAGATTATATTATTAAATTTTAAATATGAAAAAAATAATTAGACAGCCATTTTATTCAAAATATTTCGTTCAGTTGTTCAGTAAAATTATTTAAATGTAAAATTAAAATTTTTTTTTTTAATTATTAATGAGGGAGGGGGGGCTACGCCTAGAAAATGTATAAATCCAACTTTACTGCAATTTAACAATCAAGAAATCGATTGGAACAACAAAGACGATTCAGTAAAATAACCAGGCCTACACCTCAATGAAAAACTAAGGTGGAAAATACACATTAACTTAGGCTGCGAATACTGTACCTCCCCCCCCCCTCTCTATTAAATCATAGCTCTACTATACAAATGAAATGCTCTCTAAACACAGCAATTATAAGACCATTTATGGTAACCTAAGCATGTCCATTGAGCCTTAATGGCCTTTTAAAAACCTGAAGAACAATAGTATATACATTTATATAATTTATTATTGTTCTCAACTCTAATATATAAGTGATGCCAACAAACACATACTAAATTCAAAATTGAAAGGAAACATTGTGCTTATATGTTTTAAGTTGGTAATTTAATCAAGTACAATTTATAATAATTTTTGTTTTATGAAATGCCAATTTAACTACATGCAACATACATATATATTTATTGACCAATTGATTAGGAAAAATAATATTCTAATGGACAAAAAAAATTGGGCAAAATATAGAGATGAACTAGGTAATGCACTAACATGACACATTCCCTGTAACATATATGCATAGAGAGTTGCTGCAAGAGTTCTAAAGATTTTAGTTACACAAAGAAAATGAGTAACCTTACCTAGGTAATTGAAAAAAAAATGTTGAAACAATAACTTGCTCTGCTCTTTGCAGCAACACTCATAACAAGAGTAAAGTGGTTTTATTATTCAAAGACAAATATTATTTAAATTCTGTACCTGCCATGGACTATACAATATATTTCACTAGAAAGATAAAAGTTTTATTACAATACATTAATATTAATACAACAGAATACATTTAAAATGTTATTACTGCAATAGGGAAACAAAACACAAAATAATACTTAACAACATATATTTTTTTATGATTTGTTTTGCCCATACTTGTTTAAATAAATATGCTTAAAAAAATAAAGTAATACTACGGTTAAATTTCTATTTATTTTGATTTATAGTCAACATTTAGTATAAACTTAAAACATAAACTGTTTACATAAAATACAATTTGGAAGAAATAGGCTCAATATATTCAATCATAATATAAAATATATTTCAAGTATACTTTTTGTTTAACAGATCATAATAATCAATATAATATTTGATACATTATATAAACATTATTAAACATATATTTTGGTAAGGCCTCTTATTTTTTATAAAAAATACCAAAAACTATAAAACATTATAAAAACTTGAGTAAACTAAATCATTTAAATAATATACAATATAAAATAAATATAAGCCAAAACATAAAATTATAAATATAATTGAGAAGTAAAATATGTGATATAAATATATAATATATGTACACTGCAAGGTTTTACATACATACTGTGCATCATTTTAAAAAAACTAGTTGGATTATTATATTTTTGTAACTACATGTGAAATAATAGTTAAACTGATGAACGCAGTATCATTTTTGTCAGATGTAGAGCATACTAGAATGGTTTAAGTTGAATAATATTAATATGTGATTTCTTTACTTGTCTCATTTGTCTTACATATTATACAGTTTTTAAAATAAATGATTTGTATTAAAAATATTGTCATTGTTATTTTTATTTCTAACACAAAACACATTTAAATAAATAACATTGATAAAATTCAATCAAATAAAAAAATATATAGGCTAACAACAATTCATACTAAAGTTACAACCGATAAAATATACATATTTTTAGATAACATAATAATCAAGTGATACTAACTTATAACCGAAATATCTATAAAAATATACCTAATAAACTAGTTTTTGATTAAAGTTTTTTAAACATTTAAGTTCATAAAATTGCCTATATAAAACCCCTTAAATTATTTTAATATTTCATTTTCTTTGTAAAATTGTAGTATATAAATTGTTGTTAATTTTAAGTTGTACTGATATTTTATCTATTTATTTACAATAAAATAATATTTTTAATCAACAATTTTGACTATAATAATAAACAATAATTTCTGTTTTAAAACATTGGAAAAATTGCATCTCGTTTACTGAATTTATATATGTAAAATATTATGCTTACAATGAAAGTGATAAATTTTTATTATTAATTTAAATGAAAGAGTTTATAAATACAACTAGAAATCATCACTTAGTATATTAGGCTCAAAATAATTAACTTTGAATAGATTTAAAAAAAAAGTTATTATTTGGTTTACTAACAGTATTACTTCTAATTGTGATATGTACTAAGAGAGACGCCAAAGGAATATCTTCAGAATAGCCATTTTTTAGTGGAACGCTTCTATAACCTGACCTCAATGAAATTATCTGAAACAATAAATTATGTCTATATAAGTAATAAATTAATATTGAAAAACAAGATGTAAAGAAACATACCGAATAAGTTCCTTGTCCTATGAAATTCGAATCACCAAACATGTCTTCATCATTCACAACAAACCTAATAAATGCAACTGCAGGATTTGCAATTTCAAACTCAGAAGTTTCATTCCAAACTGGATTAAATCCATTATCAGCTATAAAAAAATAAAATTGTTACATGCATAATTCAGTCCTAACACAATAATAAACATACGTATTGTGCGTGTATTTAGTTTCAATCCTGAATCGTATTCAGCTCCATACACTTCAACAATAACGAATGGATTAGAAATTCCGTTGCGACCTGGTCTACCAACATGTCGACCAGCAATAATACAAACAGTTAGTGATAATGTCTCTTCCATCCAATTAGTCGAGAGTTTATCACTTTCATCTAACATATAATCTGGTTTTAAAACATATCCACAACCACCATTTAAACGAAATTTGGCTTGATTTAACTGCATTGCTTTATCTAAAACCCAAAAATGAAATTATTATAAAACTTAATTGCCAAAAAATAATAGAATTGTATACCTGGTGACTGGTAATTTAGAGCAGCCATTTGACATCCTGTATTCCATATAGCTATTGGTGAATAATTAGAGGAGTCAATACGTTGTCCTTTTGGAAACACTCTACTAAATTGAACTTGATGATAACGAAAGAAGAATACGCTTTCTTGATGACACATAAGTTTTTCCGCTTTATTTTCGGGAAACGAAGACATTTCATTGTGTACAAATCCACGTTCTCTTTGTGTTTCTAGACAAAAAGCCACTGATCGACAATAAATAATAAGATCAGATATTTCTTTGGCAATTTTCAACTGTCTTTCCATTTTTTTATTTTCAGTTTCCTTAATAAAAATAACAATAAATAGCATTAATATTAGATTAAAATTATATTATTTGCTTTTATTACTCTTGCACTGGCATTATGGGCAGTTTCAATAATAAGATTTCTCCATTCTTCTGCTTGTTCTCGTGACACTGCACCTACAACGAATGGGGTGCATGCATTAGAGGTTTGTATTTTGATCATCCACTCAAGTTTCAGTTGATTTAATTTGCCGATCTCGACTAAAGCACCAGTTAAGTCTAAACTTCCTTTTTGTGAATTCCCCAAAAACATAGATTCTGTTGACTAGAACATATTTAAATAAAAACAAATATAATATTATTAATATTATCAATTATTTAATTAGATCAGGGAAACATTTTTTGACATATGTTGACATATGTCTTATGATTTCATCTCACCTGATTTCTCAACTTTTTAAGTATAGAATAATATTATATAAATAAGCTTTATAAATTAACCATCTTAGGTTTATAATGCATATTCAATCAAATAAATCGAACATTTTGATTTATAAAATTATACTTAATATATTATATTATAACAAGTGTGACTCTTAATCACACTCATAATTTTCAAAAACATTAATTATACAATAGTTATTGACATGGTGAGACTGTTAGACACTCTGTATAATGTTGTAATTGTAATTATAATCAGTAATTGCTGAACATAAATATATGAACATAATACATAGTTAAAATAAACTGATATTTATTCTAGTTTGCTTAAGTCTTTATGCTTACCCCACTGTCAGATTTTTCTATGTGTGCCTCTTGTAATTCTTCTACGTGATTACTGGGAAACCAATGTTGCCGTTTTCCACCATAATCACCACGCCACCAACCACTGTCCTGTTTCACTACATTTGTAATTACAGCATGCTTGCAAAATGATAATTCATCATCTTGTCGGCTCTCATAATCAAATGTTGCTTTCACAGTAACCTATCAATCATAAAAAAATATTATTGTACATTTATTTTTTGATAAAAATACATAGGTATCTCATAATACCTAATACCTAATAAATACTTTTACAGTTATAATACTAATAGCATAGGTATAAAAATATATATTAATTTGAACACTTCAGAATTATTCCTTTAAATTTAAAATTATGTATATTTATTTGAGGAAAGAGTGGTTAATAAGTTAAAACTATTCGACTTTTTTTTTGTAATCTGAATAGCTTTTTATGGAAGAATTTAATCATTTCAAAATTATAAGCCAAATCGAAAATGAAAATAGTTAACTGTTTTGAATTTAACCAGTAAGTACTGATTTTCAAAACAAATACCAACAGTGGATAGACAAGTGGTTAATATTAGTTAATACAATTTACCCGAAAATTTCGATACCATCGAATAAGGAAAATATAAGCACCGAAATTTGTTGTTATTGTTTTAATTATTAAATTATATTCAATGTTATTCAGATGTTGTTTTACAAAGGTATTCTAAATAATTAATAAACCATTTTTAAAAATTTCTTTTACTGGAAGCAATAAAATAAATGATAATTTAAAAATCATTTATAGTTAAAACATACTAAAAATGATAATAACCCACCCAACTTCTAAGGTGGCCATTCTAATTAACAAAGTTAATTTTAGTTACCTTCTTTATGAAACTACTCGGATCCATATAACCAGGTGTACATGAAATTGAAGAATCATCAATATCCTGAAAACATAAAGAGTTAATTTACTTAATCACGCAAACAAAATAACTTAAATACAATTATTAAATATGCTATTGACATTTTACATGAATAAACTACTAGTATATGGTAAATATTATAATCAAAGAATATTTTATTTTTCAATGTTTAGGTAAGATAGAAACAAAATAAAAATCTTAAAGACCAATAATTATATTACAATATTATTGTTTCAAACTTTCATATTGACAAAATTAAATCATAACTGGTATGTAATCACTAATCACCAGGGCTAGGATTTGTATGCAATAAAAAATTGTAAAATATGCATTTTAATTTCTATCATAGATTTTATATTGACCGACATACTTTCATTAATTGTGTTTATCTTTCTCCGTCAAACTATTCAATCTTTAATTGCATAACCTATCACAGGATTGTATTTATAGAAATAAAATTTGTGTTTGACAAAATAACCAAGTTTTATACTTTAATCAGCAGAGCTAGAATTAAATACGAAATATACTATAAAACATGCATTTTTCGCCTTCTTATATAATCGAAATATGCAATAATATTAATTTTATTCAAAATATGCAAAAACATACAAAATAAAAACACCACCATTTATCTCATCATGAGGTGATTCGTGGACATTACTGACAAAATCAATAATTAGAAGTCGCAAAAAAAAACATGCTGTTGCGTACAAATCCTAGCCCTACTAATCACTACCTAATCATATTCATTTGGGGACAGATTTATAATCTATAAGTCATTTCAAGTAACTTCGACACTACAACGTCCTCTTAAATGTAAACATATTTCAGTCCATTTCATTCCGGCGTTGCATGCAATATAATATTATAAATAGACAATAGTATAAATTATTTTATCTAAAAATTTTAACTCAACATAGACTCTAAAAAGATTAAAAACTTCAAATTAGAGAGGTCATTTTAAGTTCGATGAACCTTCAATAAGGGTCGAATGTTTTAATATACCTATATACTTTTCGTAACAATACGTCATTAGAACTCTTTTTTTCGTTATTATTTAGTATCCCAGAAACCTGATCTTGGAATTTTTAAATTATGTTGCCTCAATAGGTGACGGGGTACAGAGATTTTGTTATTTATGCCTAAACCGGTTATGGTGGTAGCTTAACGTTTTCATCTCCCACGATGTATCTCCAGGAGGATGGCTGGATAATATTATGTGATTCACATATAATAACAAACATAATATAATGTCTGAGGGTGAAACCACAAGACGTCTAGGTATTTTTTTTTTTAATAATGATAGTTACAATAACCCGACACAAATACAAGTAGCTCATAAAAACTACAAGTCTACAAAGGATACAAGTCATATGCCAAAGATCGGAAAGGTGAGAAAAAAATTATATTATTATGAAATATAATTATTTTCTAAAGATGTAAAAAAGAAAAAATATAATGTTCTGTATAATATATAGTGTAAAAAATAAAGATTAATATTATTTTTTAGTGTGTTAAAACATGTTCACCGCTACACCTATAATTCTAATCTGGTGTAGTGGTGTCATACACGCCACGTATCTGCTAATAACATACGCAGGACGATAAAAAGATACGAAAAAAGCGGGAAACAAAAACCGACTGAAAAGTATTTATTGAACAGTGAATGGCCACGATAAAACATAAAGCAGTGCCCCTATAGCCGAATATTATTTATTGGCATATTTTAAATAATAATAATATGCACTAGTGAAAATCTTCGGCAGTAGACTGGGGCCCAACTCTTGAAATCATGATTAACTTTGTCGCGTGCGATATTATTTTTATCCCATGAAAATAAATGTTTATTATTCTTGAAGTATAGTAATAATTTATAGTACTTATGACTTAAGTCGAGTGGGTATTAACATATGAACTAGTAACAAAATTATATTGAAAACTGTATGAAATAACTATGATAGAAGATACTTTGGAAAATTAGTTGTATGTTTTAATTATTTTGTTGTATGTATTATCTTACATAACTATTCATTTGTATTTCACACGAATTAGCATAATATTTACTATTTAGTTCAATATTTAAATTCGTTAAAATCGCAAATTTGTTGGCAATTCAAAACCTGAAGTGGAAGAAAACGTTAAGTTTCAACATCATCCGATCGATTATTTGTAAAAAATTTTAGACTAATTAAGTAGATACTCCAACTAGGTATTTAATTGAAATATTATCATCATTTGTTGAAGTTAAAACTGATGGGTATCGGTGGTGAACGAGTTAATGTATTATTATAATATTTGAAAGCATCTTCAACAAATAATCATTATTTCTAGTTTTCCTTATTAAATATAATGTTTTCTATAAATTGTGAGAGGATTCACATTCACCATCCGCAAAGTCCAAATTATATAACAAGATTCACGAGATATAATTATAAAAAATACTTCATTGATAGGAATGTACGCCGTACGCGTTACCTAGTAGAGTACCCTTTTAAGGTTTTAATTAAATTCTTTTCTGAATATCAGTATAGTATTATACATTTCATCCTTAAAATTATGTACCTATTACCAGCTTTTTTATAAATTTAAATAAATAAAATATTTATACATATACTTACAAAATTTAAAAAAGTGTATTATTTAAGAACAGTTTTTGAAAAAATATACATACTGAGCACAAAAGTCAATAATTAATGATTATTTACTTTTAAAATGGATTATTTTGTTTTTTAAATAATGTATGATGTTAGATGCCCTATTTGGTAGAGATGATGTACCTGCCCACAATAAATAGTTAAAACACGTAAATCACTAAATAGTGAAACGAATAAAAGAATAGTTTAAATTATAATGAACATGTACATTTTGTCTATTTTTAAATATTTACATATATTGCTTTTTATTTATTTAATAATACATTTTTCAATTACTAAAAATTAATGTTTACTATAAGTAATTTAATTTTAGCAAACTATAGCCTACATAAATACATTTATTGATTATTCGATTCACTCATAATTTAAAAGATAAATAAGTGAAAAATAAATAAATTATATTTCGTGCTTTTTTTTAAAGTTAAATGTGTTGCATTAAATTTAAAAAAAAATTGAGATCAAAAGTACAGAAACTGTAAGTATCTGAAAATAATATTATTCTTAAATTCTTTTAAACCATATTGTTATTCCAACTAGGTATATTTATTGAAGAAATAAAGATAAAACTCGTTCTAATATTACTATATAGTATATATAGCATGTCATGTTTAGATGCAGTGGCAGTAATCCACTGGAAAACTAGATGTACCAGAGACCAGTATACAGAATAATACCTAAAAATATTCATGGCACGAGGGGGGATGCACAACATACCGAAATAATCAAGGTGTACTAAACTATACACTAAACTTTTTCCATTCGTGCACTTACTTGGGAAACTCGTTTCGATAACAGTATTTTTGTAATTTAACTAATTATCTTAAAAATGAATAAGCACTTTGTCTACACAACTTATAACAAACCAATAAATTGAGAAAATAGTCTTGAGACTAGATAATTCGTCCACCGTGATAATACACACATTTAAATAAACATCGCATCATTCACATCACATGAGAAACCCTAATGGAATATTTCTAGTGGCTCAGGACAACCAGGTATTCCGGGAGGTGGTGGCAGTGAAGAAGTCAAGGCTGAAGATTATAAAAGGGGGTTGATGACGAGCTACACGCATCAGTATAATTATTTCATTCAAACAGCAGGGTTCTGTCTGCGGTTACAACAATGAGAAAAATGGAGTTTGCGTTAAAGAATGTCGTACAGGTGAGAAACACGATCCATTAAATTATTTTTGTTACACCTTAGGGATGTTCATTTTTAAATTTGTTTACATGTTTACATCTACAGAATCTATCAACATTTAAAAATATTTCTAATATACCTACACAATATTTTATACATTTATAATTTCATCTGTATATCAAAAATAATATCATATACACCTAAATATTCCTATATTAATCTAATGCGTTTACTTTCGTCAACAATCGCACGAAAAATGTTCAGGTTACCGGCTGCCGTAGCACATTATTCCAGAGAGATTTACTAAAACAGACTGTCGAAAAGTTTATATTATTCTAAATCGAAATAATTTTTTAGCTTAGTTTCTCTCTATAATTTTTAATTACTGGCATACAGATGAAAATTAAGATTTTAAAAATACCATATTATTAAAGCAACAATGTTTTGCTATGCGTCGTGGGCGGTTGTAAAATATAACAGTTATCGTGCTAATTATAATCATGGTTGGGTTTAAGGATGCTTAATAATAGCACTGATTGTTTGAAAAAACATAATAAAATATAAAACAATTAAAAAAAAAAAAAATGATAAATGATAATTTGAAATTGTATATATTATAATATATTCTACATAGGCAAATAAACGTGTATAACTTAAATAATTTAAATCTATTTATGGATACGTATAACAAATAGACACTGTTTCAGGATATTTTTTATTCAATATAGTACCAATGTGGGTAGTTTTGTCATACTTTATTGTAATACATTTTTAATCAGTATATACTGTAAAAAATATTACTCGTCTATCTACTATAGGTAATAAACTTTAGAAGGTATTTCTCAAAGGTATATCCTCAAATATTATTTAAGTAAATTACATATAGCATAATACAGAAATACAGAAAAATTCCGGGAAAATATAAAATTATCTTGGTACAACAATAATAATTTGAATAGTGAAAACTTAATTCTTAATTCTAAATTGTTTCAGTAATTATTACGAATATAAGTGGTTAAATCAAATTGTATGATAATTAATATTCTATTATTCTACACTATCATAACTATGGAAATAATCGATTAATGATCATAGTAATAACTATTTTTAAATTTATATTTTGCCGCTAATTACAAGGGCACTTATTAATTTTGGATTCAAAACAAACATAACTTATCGAAGATATTATTTTTTTAATTCATGTACATGCATAAATTCTTAATATGACTTATTCATTATTTACTTATAAAAAATTATATACAAATTTAAATTGACCTTTCTCAACAATTTATAACACGATCTACCACTTGGTATCAAATTAACGACGGTAAAAGACTAACTATTTTAATATTTCACACGATAATATAATAACTACCTAATAAAAATAACACATTGAGACATGTTTTAATTAGGAATGTTAAGTAAATAGTAGGTGTTTACAAATTGTAATAATAAAGTAGGTAGACGCTTAATCCTACATCAATGTGCCATATACATATTGTACTGCAGTCAAAAATCAAATGTTAAAAATAATTATAATATCAAAAAGGATTATAAATACAGACTACCTGCCACATGAGGTAGTTGAATAACATAAAAAACCAATTCTATTGTTGAATGGTTATAATGCTTACAAATATTTTTTTTTTTAGATACCCGCCTTTTTTACTAGACAGGTGGTTTATAGCCATAGGAACGTAGGGTGCCCAGTGAACCATAAAAATATTTTGTTTCTAAAAGACAATAATTCTTAGTTCTTAGGACAACAGACGAAAACATAAGTAATATCAGTTGCATCATTTATTAAAGTTCATAACACAGATGAAAACTTATTATGAGTTAACCTATGAGAAGTACCTAGTCAATTTTCGCGAGTGAAGTATATTACGTAAATGATAAATAATTAAGTAAATGGTACCTAGGTATTATTGGTTATCAAACAGTCTTAAAATACACTGATTATGACTATTTCACAAAGATTTGATTAATATAATACCTATGTTCAGTACCTAACCTAACCTACCTATGTAGATTTGGGTGCAATAGTGAATAGGTATTTAAATCCGACACACGAATATTAAAGATACTAGACCTTCTCGACCGATCAAGTAATAACAAATTACTTTACTATTACTTCAAACAGTCAAACATAATGTATTACATTTTCCATTTTCGATTACAACTGTGGCATACGATAAGTAATACAAATTATAGAATATTATATACTAACAGTAGTTAACTTCAATGTTATTAATGGTCGTGGCACAGAAAAGCGAGAGAATAGATTCTAGGTATACATAGTTTAAAATTAATCAAAATATTTTTAAAATCTATTTTGTATAATGCATAATAATATGAGTATTTGTTAAAAGTATCAAATCCTTCTAAATAATATTTGTTTAATTATTTTAATTACATCAAAATAACTAATATCGTTATTCGTCATAAATAATAAACATACAATTTCGTAAACATTTGAACTTGAAATGATGTTAAAATATAAATGTTTTTTAAATATTTTTCAAATCAAACATATGAGAAACTTTAGTTTTACATTTTAAAACTTAAAGTATTAAAATTGAAAATTTTACTAATTTTCGTGATTTTGACACATTTTAACTTCAAACAATTATAAAAAAATATGATATTTTTTAAATATTTTTGAATCGATATAAGAACAACTGATGAAGAATCTTGAGTTAAAGTTTCAAAATTTTCAAAATTTAATTATTTTTTGAGTTGGTTCAACTTTGTTAAAAAATTTTATATTATTTTAAAATGTTAATTTTTGTGGGTTATACGATTTTGGAATTAAGTAGCCTCTACCATTTCGTAAACAATTATTATTATTGTTTTTTTTTTTGTTTTGGTAAAACAAATCTCAATATTTATCACTGTGAGTGATAATTATTGACTATGTGTTTTGTAAAGATTATATAATACAAATTTGATTTAAACTAATTCAAATTAGTGTAATTTTCAGATACTCGTCATTATTCTAATTATGGCTAAAGTAGAATCAACCAGAATATCAGGAATAAGAGGATTATCCAGAATACAAGAGGTAATAAATAAGTTAAATTTGCATTTTACTACTTATTAATACATGGACATGCGGTTAAATTACAGATTCCACAATACCGTTTTCACTATTATGTGCAAGATGATAAACCTGCAGTAGACTACAAACTACCACAAGAAGAAAACAAAAATGGAGAAAAAGTTGGATCATATTATAAAACTAATTCTAATGGAGATTTAGGGATTGTTAATTACCGTGTTGATAAATCTAATGGATTACAAACGGATGTAAATACCAAAAATGATGCTTCGCCATTCAAGATATCTTTAAACAATCCTGCATATGATACACAAACTGATGTTTCAAATGAATCAACTGTGTCTTCAGAAGCATCACCAATAGTTGTAGAACCCATAAATACACAAGAACCAATTTCATCGAAACCAATTGAGATGGATTCCAAAGATCAATATAATTCGGCAGAGAGCACTGAAAAAGCTACTAAACTAACTGAACATGTGGGCACAAACGAAACTGAAGATCGTAAAGATGACGTAAAAGACGAACAGGCAACGGATCAAGTATTAATCCAAGACGAGGAAATTACAACTAAACAAACAGAATTTACAATTCCTTTTAAAAAACCAAATCCAATAAATACAGATGATTTGATATATAATGACGATGAAGCTATGAAAAAAGATATTGTTAAAATGATACAAAATATCAATGGAGATCATGGGCAGTCTGATCCTCGGTTAAATTTTAATAGCGCATTATCTGATAAGCCACTTAAAGTAGTTGAAACTGATTCTATTGAAATGGAACGACAGGAAAGCCATCAACCAAGTCACGGATATTCAAAATTCAAAAACCAACAGTTATCAAACAAGCCATTGAGATTAATTGGATATAATCCATCAATTTTTGGATCATTATATGATACACAAGTTAGTTATAATGGGCCATCACAAATTCAACAGCCACCAAATATGTTTAATCAAGGTTATTCTGTGGGATTTGGAACACACGGAGATATTAAACAACAGGCATATGATAGTTCTGGAATTCACTATTCTCAACCAAGTTTAACCTCTCAACCAGGAAGTTACAAAGGAAGTCAGAAGTCTACTTTGCAAATACAAACACAACCACTCTATTATTACGATCCAAATTCAATGGTTATGTTACCAGTATATACCAATATGATCCAAAATGATTATTCCATAATAGAAAATAAGCCTCGACCAACTCAACAACAAGCAGATTCTGGTAAAAGTGGTTTTAATTTAATGCACATTTTAAGTGGAGGCAGTTTTTACAAGAGTTCAGAACAGGCAGAAAGTTCCCAACAAATGGCAGTAAAAGACTCAATAAAACCAGAATATAATAAATTCGAAAAATCAAAACCATTAGAAACACATGACAAATTCAAACTCTTAGAAACACATGACAAATCCAAACCATTAGAAGCACAAAACAAATCCAAACCATTAGGAGCACATGACAAATCCAAACCATTAGAAACACAAGACAAATTAAAACCACCACAAACTTTAATGTTTTATTTGAATCCAGGTGAACCACCAATAGATTTGAAATCACTAACATCAAGCCCAATGCACCTAACAATTGGTCAACAACCACAAGCTGACTGTAATGGTAAAATACTTAAGACACCAACAGTTAAATCAAATAAACCACTGCAACCTATACCACTTTGTTCAGATTGTGTGCCAGCTTTGGGATATTTGGGTTTACCTAATACTAAACCAGCTGCAGTACAACAAAAGAAATCAATCGCTGCACCTCAGGTGATGCCAATATGGAATGGGCAAACTGTTTCAAAATTAAACTACTTAATCCTGCCCACTCCAATTTCTAAGTAATAATATAAAATAATAACTTAATAGGTAATTAATTACTAAGTACTAACAAAAAATGTAAAAAATGACTGATTAACATTTTATAATTGTAATCTTATAATATATCTAAGTTTAATTTCATAAATAAATAATAATTTTTAAATATTGTTTTAACATATTATTATGTATATTATACTCACAGTTCCCATTCTTTGAACAATATCTTCATTTACAGGAAAACACAGCTTTATTTTTTTATATAAGTAGTTTTGTTCATAATATTTAATAAGTTCCACTAGGCTTTCAAACTGTTTTACACCAATAGTGTACAATCGCCCTTCAAGTTTAATGCGGCAGTGTTTAATCTTCTTTTCAGCTCTAAAATAAAAATATTTACAAATAATTTCTAATTGGTTTACGAAAAATACAGCAAATATTTTTTGTTAGTTTACCTAAATGAAATAGCATAAAGATGTTTGTCATTTTCACATGGTCGCACCAAAAATGCACCTTCATGTGGCACTCGTCGCAATAATGCCTCAGCTCGACTTCTACAAACATGAGGAAGATACCAATTCATCCCTTCATGTTTTAAAGGCTGAGGTACAGGTTCGTTCAAAATAATATAGCATTCCTAACAGTAAATTATTATTATTTTATGTAATGAATATATGATGTATTTAAATTTAAACTTGAACATGAAATTTTAAATTTATAGATATTTACTTGTATACGTAATGGATATGTACGATAATAAGTTATCAAACTATATAAACTGTCAAATGCAGCACCGTCAATCAAATAATACTTTATTTGTCCTCTGTCATGCTTTGAACGTATTCTGCAGTGGTTTACTTTACCTAGATGCCTATTGATTGATAAATAGATAAGTTGATGATTTATAGTTAAAGTAATGATATGTTCCATAAATTTACCAGAATGAAAGGGAATAATCACCAATGAATGTATCACTTTGTCTTACTAAAAATGTACCAGCTCCCAAATGCTGATATTGCTTCAATAGTTCTTCAGCTTCATTTCTACCACGAGCTAATTTTCCATGAAACCAGTATTCTCCAAAATGTAATTCATCATTAGGTATACCCTACAAAATTTATATATTTTAACTATGTGTTATTACAAACAAAATATTGTATCGTGCAAATAATTGTGTAGTATCTAAATTATAAATATAATGCAATTTAAGGATAACATGATAAGTAGAAACAAATTTATAAACTGAATAAATATTATTATAAAATGGGTATTTTAATACTAGAGCACTACCCTAATCTTAGTACTACTATATATTTTGTTATCCAACTGATAATAAGAAAGAATAATGAATATTACAAAATACATACATGGGTTTTTTTTTTAAATTATCACTAGTAAAGTCTAGTAACATGCAGTCCCTAAACTAATATTATTTGGTTTTATGTAATTTTGACTAAACAAAAGAAAAATTATTTAAGTGATAATATGTCATGTACTTAAATGTTGTGCGTTTAAAAATATTGTTAAAAACATAGTTTACCTAAAAAATATATTGAAGTTATGTAATATTATTATTTCAATATTTAATACAACAAAAACAATATACCGAACTGATAACATTGCATGGTAATCTATGATAATTTACTTGTTAACACGGTAAGAAACAAGCTTTTTTGTTCGATAAACAAATATTAATAAAATACAATTTTCATAGTTAGTGGTTACAAATACATTAAATTTGGATAATGAGTAAGATACAAAATAAATTTCAACAGATTTATACATAATAGTACACAATTCCAAATTCATGAAAATGATTTTGGGTTTAAATTTTAGTCTGAACCACAAAATATTTTTGTGAATTATTCTGACCATAAATAAATTATTGCATACTATTAAATGTAACTATAATATTTTATTATACTTCAATGTGCATGATATAATACTTATCTAATACATGTATTAAATTCAACTAACTTCTCTCAATCGATTTGCACTAGATATATCACTAGTTTCCAACTCTCCTCCATCTGCTTCATCTTCATTATCAATATCTGATTTACAGAGGTCTGTATAATAAAGTTTGTTACCAGAAAGTACAAAAAAATGAGGTCTCCATTCTTTTTCAAGCAAATCTTCAAGATAAAGTACTCCATTTTTTTTCGTGTTTCTTAAATCAGTGTCCTTAGCTAAAAGAAAAAGTTATGCAAATAAGCAAAAATATGAAACATAAAATATATAATATTTATACAATCATCATTATTTCTTATTGTGACAGCTTGGTCTCCATTAACTTTCTCTGGAAGTCTTTTATGTTTAATTATGAACTTATACATAAGTTGTTCAGGTGAAGGCATTTTAGTTTCATTCCGGTCAACTGGTTGTGTAAGTAACATATCCCCTAATATGTCAATCATAGTTGATGCCATATTTCGCTGTTGTGGTATTGAACAGTTGTCTTCTATTGACAAAATAACTGGATACCTAAAATTATAGCAATTAATTAATTGATTAATAAATGTCTATATAAATTTAAATTTTCCTTACGGCGAAGCAATAAAAGCATGTTCTTTAATCGTTTTTAGGACATCTAAAAATTTTATACGACTGGTTAATGTATGTCCATGATATATTATTGGCAATCCATCTGGTCCATCCCAACAATCTAATTCTATACAGCGACATCCCCAGCGTAAACACCTTACATATGCCTCAACTGAACTTTCACTAGATACTTGATCACCAGTTAAATAGCTGAAAAAAATTATTAACCATATTTTTAATAAGTAACATCAATATTTTACAAATGTTATAACTATTTTTACATTAAATAATTTATTTTTATGACTAATGCATATTAAAATATATGTTCTTATTAGTTTAAATAAGTATGTAAAATATTATAAATAAAATGAGATTGTTCACTTTATTTTATAGATCATAAAAATGTATTTAAAGTAAAAACATAAAGTTCATAATAACTAATAACTTATATTTAATTAATTTAATATCTAATTAAAAATATTTATTTATACATATTATATATAATACGTATCTATAGTAGAATTAGTATATATTCTATTCTATTAGATATTGTTAAGCTAATTTATATTAATTGTTAGCCCTTTGTTACGCATTTATAAACTTTAATATCTTGATAACATACAAATTATACTAACGTATTATGAGAAGATGCTATCCAATAATGCGAAAGAGGTTTTGTCATATCCTGAAATATATTGTCATAATATTGATCCCATATCTCATTTTGTTTTGAAAACAAATAATCCATAAACTAAAAAAAAAAATTCCATTATAATATTATTTTATAACATAAACAAATAAAAAATTATATTTAACTTGGAAGCTTAATCTGATATTTTATGAAGTCTTTTATCTTTTTTAAAGAACCATTTATCCTTTCTTAAACGTAAAAATAAGAACTAATTACTAAATAATTCTATACAATCATTTTATTCTAAATTTATTCTTCATTACGGTCATTAAAATGGCAGACCAGTATAATTTTATTTATTTATCTTACTTTAATAATATAATCTCAAAAAGTAAAATATAGAACCGATTTTAATTTATTCTACATTTATACGACGAGAAAAATGTTAGATGATTGGCCCTCTACAGTATTATTTTATAGAATCTCAATGATAAATTTATGTACATAATATTGTATTACTAACAGCAAAATACTAGATAAAAATGTATTTATTCTTCACAATATTTTAGTATATATAAAATCTATAATATCAAATATATTGTAAAATATCTGTATTTATGGCTAATTGTCGCAAAATAGTGAGAATTTATTGAACTTTATTATTCGATAATCAATACTACCTATTTTCAACTCAATCAAATATTCTAAAATCGAAAAATACTTTCTAAGTTCTTATATTATTAATTGATATTTTATTGATATATAGTACTTAACAATATTTACGGAATGAATGAGTTGAATAAAATATAAATGAATAATATAAGGGAATAGAATTCAAAGCTGAAAACGGACAACGGGTCAACGGAAACTGTTATCAGTAATCAGTAGTCGCCATATTTTGGTATACGAGTGGTAGATGATAATGCATGTTGATACCCAATGCAGTATCAGGTACTGGTGTCTGGTACTATGTTCACCGTTTACCGAGTTCGGTCGTTCGGTGTCGTCCAGAATATTAATACTTGGTATTGATTATTAGTTGACGCGGCTTTTGTCATTTAATTCGTTAAGCGTTTAATTGGTTTTTTTTTCGCTGTTAATCGAACAATTCGAAATGATTCGCTTCATTTTAATACAAAACAGAGCAGGAAAAACTAGACTAGCCAAATGGTATATGAACTTTGACGACGACGAGAAACAAAAGCTTATCGAAGAAGTGCACGCAGTTGTAACAGTCAGGGACGCCAAGCACACAAATTTCGTAGAATTCCGAAACTTCAAAATAATTTATCGAAGGTACGCCGGTCTATATTTTTGCATCTGCGTCGACGTGGGCGATAACAATCTGTGTTATCTGGAGGCCATACATAATTTTGTCGAAGTCCTCAACGAATATTTCCACAACGTCTGTGAACTAGATCTGGTGTTCAACTTCTACAAGGTATACACCGTGGTTGACGAAATGTTTTTGGCCGGAGAAATTCGGGAAACGAGTCAAACTAAAGTCTTAAAACAACTACTTATGTTGAGTTCATTAGAATAAGTTATTATGATGTTATGTCTTATAAGCAAATATTTTACATTACCAATACACTAAATACTATTTATAATTTATTATTACTCTATACCATAATGTATTCTTTTTTTATATATATAATATATACATACATAATAATATAATGCTATTTACGAGTAACGTGTAATTATATTATAATTAAAATAAATTACACCCAATTTATTTTCATCTCAAGACATATTTTATGTGTGATAAGAGATAGTATGATATCCTTAATTTTATCCGCCCCCTAGAGATAGTAGTCCTGCAATTAATATTGAATAAATGAATATTACAAGTTACAACTTACTATAGGAATCTCGAATACATTGTTATAGTGTTAATTACATTTTGTTATAAAATAAAATGGATAGCTACAAATTGTTGAAGTTTGGTGTAATTTTTACTGTTGGTGTTATCAAATTAAGTGTTTGGATAATTTATATGAAATAACTTACGTCAGTTGAGGTAAATTGTAGCTTATCGTTTAAATCTTTTCCACAATACTTGAAATATTCTTTCATGTGTTTAGCAACAACTTCTTCTTCGAGGCATAAGCTTTCTTGCTCAGCATTCAGAAACCTTGTAAGATTTTGAACGTTGAATGTGTCATCAGCTGAACAATACATTGAAAAACATTCATTGAAAATCTATGAAAATGCAAACAGGTATTAAATAATGACATAATTTTGCGGAAAATTTTTTCATAAATATAATTTTTACCCCTGAATTATAGATAAGTTTATTATAGAGAGTGACAAACTCATCAAAATTAAGCTCGTTGCGCTTCCTGGTATCAACTTCTTGAAACAACTCTCGTAGTTTACTGGTAGAAATTTTACAATGAACACGAGGAAAAAAAGATTTTATATCTTTCAATGTCACTCTATAAAATATAAGTAATTGTAATTATTTTATTTATAACTCAAACTAGATTAATTTCTATAATTGGGTATTATAAGAATTTTTTAATTAAATGAAACATTTTGTTTTAAGTGATTGATTTATTTTTGTACTAACGTTTCCCTTGAATTTTCCATAGTATAAAATTCTTTTCGCAGCCATCTTTCAACTTGTAATGGATATGGAGCACAAACAGTATCGTTTACAAGATGATATAAACCTTTGATCCATAGTTCACACTCTTGTTCGGATAATGCTATAATACAGGTAATTATAATCAGATATGAACACAGGTAAAATATCAATAAAAATAATAAATATAGCACACTTAGTTATACCACAAAATTTATATTTGGAGTTTTGGTCTTATTATGATCAATTATTATAAAGCACTATAGCTAGCCTAAACACAAATTTTAACTACTTACTTAAATTACCAATTCATTTATCAACAATTATTATTATTTGACATGTATTTTATTAAATTTTACCGGCTTAGAACCTAACTTTCAAAAATATCTTGATATTTATTATTTAAGAGTCTAGCACCGAACATGAAAAGAGTAAAATAAATATTGAACTCAATAAAAATATATTCGATTTTAGATTCAAAGCAGAACAATGAATGTGTTAAAAAAAATATGCACAACTTTTTACGGTAAGAAATTACCTGATCTTTAACATTTATAGAAGTTAGTGCTAAGAAAATCTTATTTGGAATTATGAGGGTCAAAACTAGAAAATTATCAGTACTCTTCAAAATTAATGAGAGAAAACAGATAAACTAGTTATTACAAAATAATAACCATTATTGTCAACTCATAAGAGAAACAAAATTGCCTTTAAAAACCAAAACACCTTTTTACCAAATTCTCATATAACATTTATGTATAATAAATAAACTATTATGTTAATTTTAATAGATTTTATAATTTTTAATTAAATTATATAAATAGAAACTCTAATTTACTTGTAATGGTACTGCACAGTCACAATATTTATTTTTGTTACATGAAGCTAAAATATCATTAAAAAAGTTAATATTATTATTAATATCTTCAATATTTTTAGGATTTCACAAATAAAAAAATGTATATAGAACAACTGATTTCTATATATTATATTATTTTTTCCAATATTGTCAACTTAATAACAAATAAATAAAAAATAAGTACCTAGGTATACAGTTTTCATCTAAAAGGGAAAATGTTTTTAAATATTTTTAATCGTTGTATTTGAATATAAGAGCTAAAAATTTGCAACAATTTTGAGAATGAAATAAATAACTTTAATGATTTTCTTATTTTATTTTATAACTTTAGTTAGTTATAAGTTACTTAGGTATATAACTATGTATTTCATTGTTATTAGTAAATATTGATAGAATTTGTATAATCAAAATAATAAAGAAAATATTTTAAATTATCATAATATTGTCAGTGCTGTACCAAGGGGAAGGCAAATAGAGCACACGCCCAAAGCCTCCCGCCTCCAAGGACCTCGCACATATTATACAATAAAATAATATATTGTGTAAATAAAATATTTCCAAACATTTTAGCATATAATATTGTTAAGTCCAGGGCCTGGCAAAAAACCTGGGAATGGCACTGAATATTGTTATCATTATAAATTAAAATAACAAAATGAAATCGTTTGTAAAACAAATGTGAACAATGATAGTATTTAATACGTAGCCCGAAGTAGGTACTTTTTTTTATAGAACTTCTCCAAAAGTTTAAATAATAGCGTAAGCAAGCATACCAACTATAGACAGAGTTTTCAACTTGAACTCATTGCCATAAAATATGACAAAACATTTGGTCGCTTCAAATTTCTTCAATTCATCAGGCCATCTATCAAATTCTTTACTATTTCTACCACAGCGTACTTCTTTGGCATCTTTGAGGTCCACTAAAAAAAAAAACAATCAATTACACATAAAATGTTCATTGCACAGGTAATGATGAAATATATAATCATTTATAGTCGTATAGACGGAACTAAAATATATAACAATTACAAGAGCCATCAAAGGTTTTATTATTGCTACTGCTTGTCCTTGACCATAGAATCTGTCGTGTTTCCTTGCGTAGCTTTAGTGTTCGTTTCTCAGGCCGCTTCTTCAAATAAAATCGTGTGACGATTGTGCCTCGTTCTAAGATGTTCAGAATCTGATCAAGTTCCGAGATGAACACATTTGGTGTCAGTAATGAGCCGCAAGCCATTTTTGAGATATTAGTTCACTGTTTATTCTGCATGAAAACATTAAACAAGTCGGTTTTTAAAAACAAAAAAAATGATTTGAACATCCGGATAAAGTGTTGTCTTTCCACTCTTCAGATCGTGTTATCAACACTATTATGATCCACTTTATTTTCATGAATGAATGATAAATATTACTATATTAGAAAACAAACGCTTATCAATGATTACAAAAATGGATATCAAATAAGCTGATGGCCAAGTGGGTAATGCTCTGACGATCAACAGCAGCTGTAGACTGTAATTCTATGGTGCATATATATATAGTATATATACTATATAGTGCTACAACAGGTAGGTGCCGTGTGGATCACTAATAATTCGCTTTAAATTATTATTGTAATAATGTAATGGAATATGGATCGGTTATATTTGACTTCAATGACATTATATCAATGTGTATTTGTATACGAAAAACGTTACTGAGTGAAGGCTATCAGTCATCCTATATTAGAAAGTATATTTCCAGTAATTTAATTTACTAGTAATACAATTGTGTGTTAAATTAATTTTAATCAAAAAAATTTCATTTTGAATGTCATCGTGTGTATAAAATATAATATTTAATTTAAAATTTTAATTAGGTTCTCGCAAATAGTATTTTCAAATTGCAATGAAATAACTACAATATTAATTTTTCAATAAAATATCAAATTATATCAAACAAAAAAAAAAATTTAGAAGACCGTTTGGGTGAATGATTTGTTAAGCCATTTGAGGTTTCCGATTGGATGAGTGTTTATTCATCAAAAATACCTTTTGGGCGAATAAATAAGAATTCCATCACCAGAAACCCTCCAAGGAGGAGGAGGTTAAAAAGAAAATGGCAAAGAGACGCTCTTGCTTAATAAAAAAAAAAAAAATGGACAAATTGTATAGATTTTAAATATGCCTCTTAAATAAAGAAAAAAAAGTATGAATTGGTTTATTTGTAAATTAATTTATATCATTTAATTAGTTATTTACAAGATACATAAAAATAATTAATAATCATCTTCTTTTTAAAATAATTTGCCTGACAGTCGCCAGGATTTTATCTTATGCGCGTAAACATAATTTCACTTACCCAAACGGCGGTATTTATGAATTATATAGGGGCGATAGAATTATTAGGTTAAAACTATTACCAAACGACTACCATTCTAACAATTATTGAATTACCTTGAATTTTTCAAGGTTTGGTCGCTGCCTGTTGGGTAGTGTGTACAATGTACAAATCTAATAATTTTAAGATTTGTGAATGGCGTGCAATTGATCTAAGATCTAAATTCTATATACCTAAATATTAATGACTAGATAATTTCGTATAATATTATTAAATTACTATAACAGTTTAGTGTAAGAGTGTAACCGTGTAGGTATTTCAACTCATTTTATCTTTTTTAGGATATTTGAACTTTTTAATTTAAAAAAACTGCTGTCTTTAGTTGAAATTAAAATCAAATAATAGATTCTCTTAAATTCTCAAACTACAATATTATAAATATAGGTACTTTCCTATGCAATGGAAACTAGTAGCAAAGTGGATACTTAAATGGATTGAACTTTTGATTATTTCAATAAAATAATAAAAGTATTTTATATATTTCAATTAAAATTACGAATCTATTTTTTTTTAAATGATCAAAGTTGTAAAAAGTTAAGAAGTGAGCCTACAGAAATTTACTTTTGTAACCATACTTTACACCAGAAATTATCTGCAGAATAAAAATACAACGATATTAAAATAAAAATACTAACTACAGTATCGACTCGAGTGAACTGTATGCATATCGGTATAACCATATACATATAGGTTTATAAAATGTATATTGTTATTATTACAGTCATATAGTTTTAAAGTGATTATTATTTGGTATGATAGTATGTGTATAATATGGCTATACCAAGTAGAATGGAACAGAATTCCGTTTGTCGTAAGGTATATATATTTAAATTATTACACACACATACACACACATATATATATATATATATAAAGAAATTAGGTATGTATTACTGTATTGCCATTTATCTACCTATAATGTACATTAGTAGTATAACATACAATATTATTCTATATGATAGCGCCTGTTACATTTAAATCACAATAATAGTTATTTTTTTACTGTTAAAAACCTGAATTTAATATATTTTATCTACCTTATGTCATATATTGCATTAAATAGAAGTATTCTTTTTTAAACAGTTATTATGCGTTAAAAATATAACGGTATCTTAGAAAAAATATTATCAAGTATTGAATATATTTATGACACACGTTATTTATATTCACAAATCACAATATTAGATTACATAGGTGTACGGTGTATACTGCATATATATATATATATATATATATATGTAAATATGTACCTACTGTCATATATGTATTTGGACATTTGGTACATAAAACGTAACAAATAATATGTTGTTTTAATTTTAATCAATTCAATATTAAGGCCTATATTAATTATGGAGTACCTAACTCATTTAATATAATATGTATGATTTGCATTAATAATGTGAATTGTAAATAAAAAATTATAATAAACGATTGAAATACTAACCTATATAATGATGGTTATACGTATAACACCACATTTAGATTATAATTTAATCATATTATTATAATATATTATGTAAAACAGTTATACAAAACAATAAGCATTTTATATATTTAAAAAATGTATACCAAAATCAATTCTTGTTTACATATCTATAACAATAGTGGGAGTAGCACGTTAGCACACCTGTTATTTATTATACTGTTACCTTAACTCTAAAGTATGCTATCCGTGTTAATTATAGAGATGGTCGATAATCGATTACCAGTAAAGTGTTTAATTTAGTTTTACGTTTTTACACGTTTTACGTGTTAATACTTTATTGGACCTCAATATTTAGTGTAATATGTGTAATAATAATAACATGTAATAAAATTGACCTTCGTGTGAAAATAACGGCGTCGTCTGCGTCATCTAATTTTCGAAAGTTTTCATTTGTAAAAGACTTTAATAGTCCGTAAAGAACATTTATAACGACGCAAATAATACATGCGTATATTATACAATAATAATACAAGTAGGATGACTAACCGAGTATAAAAAATTATTATGAGTAAGTTGTCGAAAACTCCATTGCACAATTATTAATGTATAGATAGAATTATTTAAAAGTTGAAATTGTAATAGATGTACAGTAAAAATGACGTTTATATTTTGTGACATGATATTTGAACTTTTTTTTATATTTCATTATTTTACATAGTACCTAATATTACTTTAGTCCTCATCATTATTTATAGTTGGATGAAGAATTATAAGTCCAGCAGGGTAGGCCAAGTCTTACTATAATATTATTGTCTCCGCTATTTTTAGCCTTTTAGGTTATTATGTTGTTCTGGTCAAAAATATTTTTAGCTCATATGTTATGTTTTAAAATATTTTTTTATGAAGTTATGCTTTTTTTTCAATTCAAAAACCGGGAACGAGTGCCGAGTGGGAACTGTTTATCCCAATACTGCCACCCATTCCCGTATCGTTTATTCGCCAATATTTATATATAAGTTATACAAAGGTGGGATTAAGTTATACCTACAACCTACAATCTACAAAATGCAACAGTAAGTGTGCATCAGTATTATACTTCGCAATTGAACAAATTGGTACAAAATCTTAACTCTATAAATCGATATTAATTCATTAAATAGGTACAAGGTTCCTATAATATGATCACATCATTATATATACCTAATTCGAATTATGAAATACTGACTATAATTAAAAGATTAAAGGCAGGCGACGGCGCTAATAGAGTTAGTTGTTGCAGTTCTTTCTGCAGAGCTTAAGAGTACGTAACAGTGGAATTTGTTGTCTCCGTCTTACCAGTGCGTAATAATAATAGCAAATTTACGCTCAGCAAAACACTTATAGCTCCTTTAGTTTAAAAATTACAGTGAATCGACCTATTATGAAACTTTATGGTAAGAACATTTTCTGTGATTGTACGTTGGTTTTTTACGATAATTCAATTTTTAAGTGAGTTATGAGCATTTTTAATGTACTGTCATTATATACTCATAACTCACTTAAAAATTGAATTATCGTAAAAAACCAACGTACAAACACAGAAAATGTTCTTACCATAAAGTTTCATAATAGGTCGATTCACTGTAATTTTTAAACTAAAGGAGCTACAAGACGTGTTCTGTGCTGAGCGTAAATTTGCTATATTACGCACTGGTAAGAAGAAGACAACAAATATACCACTGTTACGTACTCTTAAGAATTAAGACATTAGCTGCGCACTACACTATTTAACTTGTTCATTACTCTTTACTCATTATCACAATAGGTACCTTTACTTATTTTAATGTTAAAATAATATTATATATAATATATATATACATATATATTGATGCATAATAATATTATAATATGTTATAATAATAGTGATAAACTTACAACTATTAACTAGGTATATTTAGAAAAGAAAACATGTCATTAATAATTTATAATTTACAACAATATAGAACGTATTATACTATAAGTATTTAATAAGTACCTAGGTACAATATGAGACTACAACCAACTTATAGAAAACACCTATACGGCTATATCTACCTTTATAATGTGTAAATAACTTATACATTTTATTATTGTAACTACCTACCTATTAATACACGGATTATACCAGGCGCGTATGGCCAGTCAGAATTATTTTATAAATAAACACGGATGTTTACGTATCTAATATATTTTTGGATTAAACGGTGGAACATAGAGGGTGTTTAAACAACCCCCCCCCCCTATCTACTCATGTGACATATGCTGCATTTACCTACCTACTAATATTACTGTTCAACAGTTTACTGTTTTTTACACAATTTTATAAAAATCGGTATTCTTTTATAAATTATATATTATATATTTATGAGTTATTATTACTGCAATTATTATAAGTATATACAATGATCAGTCATACTGCAGATTATAGATATGTAGGCTACTTAGGATAAATGTATATATATATATAAATTACCTAGTAAACCAATTTATGTATACTTAAACTGGAGTAGATACTATAAAAACTTATCAGAACTATTAAGCCAGTTAACTACTAAGTCCTAATAATAGTTTGGAAACGGTGATCTATAGTCTATGTAGGTATACTGATACTATTTTAACACAGAACACTTGTATGCAGTGTTGAATCCATGTATACTACAGGGGGGGGGGGGGGCGAATGCCCCCCTAAAATTTATTTCGCCCCCCCCCTTGACAAATACAACTTTTTGACTTTTAACAAAATGTACCTATTTATTAAATGCACAATACTAATTTAAAAATAAATAATTAATAGGTTTCTAATTTATTTTGTAATTTTTTCAATATTTATAATTTCTGAATTGTAATAAATTATAATAATACAATTTATAATATGTGGCGACCTTAGATTAACCTTAGATTGATTTAAAAATTTGAAAATTAATAATTTTTTTTATAACTTTTTAAATATTAAGAATTTTTTGAATTGCAATAAATAATAATAATAGGTAATACGATTAATGTGTGACAACCTTAGATTGATTTAAAAATTTAAAAATAATAATTTGTTTTGTAGTTTTATATAAATTTGAAATGTCTAAATTATAAATTGTAATAAGAATAACTATTACCTATTAATAGATATAATTCATAATACTAAAATGACGTATCACCATTCACCAATGAAAAAAAAGTGAGCCCCCCCCAGAAAAATTATCTGGATTCAACACTGCTTGTATGTACGTCTATAGACCGCCTATAGGCCATCTAGATTCCAAAATATTTTATTTAAACTGGGACTGTAATCAATGTCGCAAAAAGGATGAGGACTTTAGGATTAAAAGCACTAAGTCTAAGTCTTAAATGGGCTCTTTTAATTCGATGCACAAACGAATAAGTGATAATAATGATAATAGGATACTGTTTATTTTTAAAATATGTAAGTAAAACATCCTTCTATGTTCTAACCTCGCCACTGAGGACTGAAGAGTAAGTAACTGTAATGTATGTGGTAATCTTAATCCAATGATAAATCTTTGCAATCGTAAAACGATTCTGAGCAAAGCAGGGGTGGACTGGCTAGGGCGACGGGCCGGCGATCTCCACCTGGGCCTGTGAAAATTTGGGCTGTTTGAATAAATTTTGACCGATAAATTATAAAATGTAAAAGTTAAATAATAATACTTCCTGAATAATTAATAAATGTGCTGCCGTCCTCCACCCAGTTGTGGTAGAAACCTACGGGTGTTCACTAGAAATTTTCTCAGCACTCAAGTGTTCCAAAAACCTACAGTCCCAAAACTCAACAGTACCAACCTACAGCTATAATGGGCTCAGTTGCCGAAGCTTATATGAAAAAAAATTAATAAATGTATTGCCATGGTAAATATCAACAATACTTATATTACTAAATGCAAAACATTGTGTATATATTTTTACTATTTTTTTTCCATTATTTTCCTGTGATATATATATATATATATATATATAACTATTTTTGAATTTTATTATTAGCCCAAAATTTAGTTGGAATTTTCTGTTTAGCCGATTTCGACGTCTGTCATCTATACTGCTAGGTAAGTATTATATATTTTATGAAATATTTGTATTAGTAAATAGTAATTTATTTTACTATTGGTAATACGACAGTTTGAATTAATTTATGTCGAAAACATTGAATTTGAAAATGTCATTGAACAATTACGCCAATTACTAGAATATTCAAAGTCTCAATATTTTAGCAGTTTACTTGTGTTTTTCCACATGCAATTAGGTCAATCAAGTTTTCCTAGTGATTAACAAGTTTTATGAGTAAAACCACGTTTGATTAAAATAGAACAGACAATAGCTAGGTAGCTTTCCCCTCAGCGCTGTGAATATAGTACTCCTACTACTTCAACTTAATATACTAAATTACTAACTTAGTACCACAATACAACAATAGATATACCTATTACACACTATATTATACAATACGCATCGTATTATCACCCATAATATAATGATTATCGATGTTTTCGAGAAATTAATATTTTCATTTAATTATGTCAAACAAAAATAATTATTTTATTATTACGATTCGTGGTTGTATATCACGTTTTAAAATCCAAAGTTATTGCTGTGATCACCGCAGATCATGGTTCGTAAGTATGCGTATACCTCCGACACGAACTTAACTGACGTGGAGACGACGATGGGCGCGTCTTATACGTCGGACTGAACGGACTGAATCGGTGAATCGTACGATATACCTAGGCTATTCAGCCAATGCCTGGTATACGTAGACTACAACAAGTAGTGGGTAGGTGGGCAAGGTAGGCACCATTGCACCATAATATAATACGACATTGTATGTGCGAGTACTGCCGCAGCAATGGAACGCATCTCGGTTTCTTCGCGACGGCCCACGACAACCAGTTCGGCGTTGAACGCCTCGCGAGCGCTTGCGCCGTACACGTGACGTCATCGTCGTGACCGCGGACCGCGGCCAACAACTATTGAACTGTACGTAGTGCGTGGCCTACATCCGGGAATCCCGTTACCCGTGCCACTTGTTCGGCACCATCGCCAGACGCCAAGCGCCGTGCACGTACGTTTTCGGAGGGGCCCGGCGATTGTATTATTACTATTTTATATACCTAAGCTATACATCAGTAACGATTACGGATCGGTAACGCGTCAACGTGTCGTGCCGGCACAGAAATTTCACTTGCGCAGTTATTATTGTAGGTGCGTGTACAACCATCGCTCGCTCAACAGTTCATATTATAATATTAAAAAATAGTAACTAGGTACCTGTTGTGCACGCATTGACACGTGATATGTTCGGTTTGCCGGCTGTCATGGGCAAAGGTGTGTACGGAGAGGAGAATAGTGGCGGCGGCGGCAACAATCGGAACCGCCACAGCGACTACAGCAGCGGCGGCAACAAGAGCAACAAGAGCAAAACGCTCACGTATCTGCTGTGGCTGATCGGCGGCGTGTGCGGCCTGCACCATTTCTACCTGGGCAGAGACCTGCAGGGCGTACTCTGGTGGTGCACGTTCGGCGGGTATTTCGGATTCGGTTGGCTCAGGGACCTGTTCTACATCGGCGAGTACGTGGCCGACGCCAACAAGGACGAGAAGTACATGAAAAAAGTCGACTACATGGTCCGCGTGTACGAAAAGGTGAGCGCTGGTCCAACTGTAATATGATCTCGGCGTGACGCGTAGGATCATGTCATTAGGCTTTTAACATTTGCGCACACACCGTGTAAATATTTTATGCATATAGATACTCTTTGGTTTTTGCGCGCACGAAAACGACGGTATTGGTTTTGAACGCATTTACGAGAATATTGAAAATTGTTTTACAATAAGTAGGTATAATATGGGATATATATATATTAACTCTTTTCTTTTTCTTTTTTAAGGAGGGGTGAGGGTTGGATCAGTTTTTTAGAAATCTTCCACTTTAGGTGCGGTATAACGTATAATATCAGCGTACCGTATTTAGTATAATAATAATGGAGATGTGACGCTTAATAATAATACAAGTACAAGTACCTATAGGTATAATATAGGTATTAATATGCTTACCATTACTATTATTATACTATATTATACGTATCTTATTTTTGATTTTATTATGTTTACGTTTTTTCGCTAATCTGTAAGTAATCGCAACAGATACACGTCATAATGTTGGCATTTTTTTTCCACGCGTGGATACACAGTATGGATTTTTTTCCTCACATAAAAGCGTAACTTCACACAAACACACGACATGAATGTTTTAAAAAATTGTAGATTTCCGGTATGCACATCTAAAATAATAAACGATTTGTATTAATATTATTTTGAATATCGACACGAGCATTCGATAACGATACCTGTATTACGGTTTAATCCGTCGTCGATGAAAATAATATTATATCCGGTGGATATGTATTTATTTAATACGTTCTATGTAGCTTTCCGTTGACATACTTATAAATGAGTAAAAACTACTTATACATTGCGTTTACGTTGTGTCGCGGAGGCAGCCGGAAACGTCTCGGTCGGTTTGAAAAAAGTGTCAGACGAAAGAAATGGAACGCGATCCTACCTGTATAATGTATTAATGTACCTATTATATTATACGCACCGAAGCGATTCATCAACTGCCGATGACATATTATTAATAATATTATTTCTCTTGTTCATCGCCTATATTGGAATTCGGATACATTAACTAATTCCATCGTCATTATTTTCCGAGATTATCCATTTTAAGATTTCGGACAGAATAATAACTACAATGACATAAAGCGGCTCACAAGATAGAATTCAATGTTTTTCAATATATATATATATATATATATATATATAGGTCAACCATATACATCGTATGGTCATAACCATTCTTAAGAGTGGAAATTTTCACAGACTGTTATATCTGTTAAACCAACCTTATAGTCATACTACTTAACCTTTTTCAACTTATTTATTTTCACTACCTATTATCAATTACCTACTTATATTTACTTAACTCAATCAAATGCTCTTCGGGGCGTCTGATTGTCAAATAAATAAAATAAAAATTGTATATACATTAATATACTCATACAAATATTTATCGGGCCACAATGTTCAGCAATTAATAAAGTGAAATAACATGATGTTTATTGTTATAACTATAACACATATGGTCTTAATCGTATATATATACCTGTTGGCATGTTATGCCTAATGCATTTGCCATATATATATTATTTACTTATATACGTGTTGTTTTGTGTGACGTAGGAAGTATATTGTCCTTAATGTTTTTATTGGTCCGCGCAATTCAAGTATAATTATTCTACATAAATCCTGCAATAATTATCATCATTTAATATTCTTATTCTTATAATAGATTTTATGATCATTATTCAATACATTTATCTGAACATAAATAACAACTACTTATATAGGCTAGGATTTGAAAAAATTCTAAATTGAGTTGACTTTTATTTTTTGCCTATTCTTTATTGGTGGGCTGTTAACATATTTTATAATGTATTGTATATGGTTCAATCTTTGTTTTACTCATACAACAATATTTTATTACAGTTTATTATCATTTACAATAAATTATATTAAGTGTATAATATTTATTATATTATCTATGACTTACCTAGTACCTAACCTACGATTGTACGACGCGCGTTCCTAATACTTATTAACATATGTTTACCTGTAATGAAATAACAAGCAAAATCCTAAAAAATAATATGAAACGCTGTAATGTAAATAATAATAGGTATCTAATTAAAATTAACCATTGTCTTTCAATAAATAATCTTTTACACTTTGTAAAAATAAAAATTTAAGTGTTTAAAACGATTTATAATTTGAACTTCTAAGTTATAGAAAAAGGTAACTAATAACCTAACTTTACTAACCAATAATAACATACTTCGCAAATATATTTTAACTTACTAAAAGTTATAAAACTTATTGCAAATAAATAGGTACATGTTTTTTTATTACATTTGGGTATATTGTAAAAATAAAATATATTACCTATATGTATAGTATATTACATTTGCCATAAGTATCATAATTTTACGATCATTCTGAAATATAATAAACCTACCCTGCTGTCTCCGACTTTTTTTACTGCTTTGAAAACAACAACAACAAAGGGTAGATAACACATAACAGTACCTATATAATTCGACTTTTTGGATAAAATACTTGAGTGTTGAGTACAAACCTATAGATTATAATATTATTATGGTTCGCCGACTCCTATAATATAAATATAAATATAATAGGTATTCTTTTTGCCAAACAAAATTCATGTTCAGGAAAATCAAATTTCTTAACCGAACCCTTCTGCGAGAAGAGTTCGACGCTTGGACATGTGAGGAATTTAACCTTGAGAATATTACACAAACACGATGTGAAGGTTAATCACCTTTATTTCTTAGAAATAGTGTATTACATTACTTATTATACTTAAGGAGGGTTCACAACTCGTCATTTCGTGTAAAACATTTTTTTTTTCTGATCGGCTTACCGAAATGAGGTTGTAACCGTTTAATCGTATCCACCAACACAATGCCATAAATATTGATCATCGCGAAGTATTGTGTATAATATTATTGTCATTGTTAACATCTCCAACAGTCGATAGTTACTTTTAAACTGTGTTGACGTGTTAGTTGCATTCTGGTTAGATCGTTAATAATATAGAGCACAATATTAGTATATTTATTGAAAATGTCGGAATATACAGATTGTGAGCACCCTTCCCTTCGGCTTGAAATAAAACTTAAAATTCATTATATTTAATAAAATGTATGTGGTTACACGTAAAATTAAAACCACTGAATTTTAAATTGTGCTATTTTAAATGTATAGCTCAGTGATTAAAACCATAATATCATAACGGTCTTTTCGTTAAACCAGTTTCGATAATATTACTGGTCACATTTTGCATAATATTATACAAGATCAACGGTATCGCAACGATTAGGAGGGACATTTAATAATTAAATAGTGTAACCATAACGTTAGCGACGATTTGCGGTCGTTCAATAAACTAGTGACGTTCGATTTCATCGCTAGATGGCGGTTATTGATCCCAAAACACTCTCACTCGTGATTGTCCGACGTGACTGCTCAGTATATATAGTAGCATCAGACGCTTACCCTTCACCTCATCACCGTTACCTTACCATCGGGTCCACACTCATGGCGCGGTAACCAAGCGGTTACCGAATGTCCACATTTCGACCTGAGGAAAGTCCCCGGACCTGCGGCAGAAAGTGCAACCGGCTTAACGGCCGTTCGACTCCGCCCCGCTCGCTCGTCCACTTGACGGATGTGACCGGTGCATGTCTCTCGACGTGTCCGTGATCCGTAGAGCTGTGTGTGGGCGATTTCGATTGGTCCTAGATATACAGTATGTCGAGGGAGGGCCGCGCAAGCAGCCCTTGACTTAATGGGGCTTACCAACGGTGGAGAGGTACATTATTTTTTCATTTAAAACAACAAAAAATTCCAATTACTATTCCTTTTATGTATTTTTTTTTGTTCAACATTCATATTATTTTATCTCATTCACTGAAACGGCAATATTATTCCTCGTCGTTCTCAGAAAAATCGTTGGAGAATGTTGCTTGAAATATTCCTTAACAATATAATATTATTGCACTAATGAAGTGTGTAGTTTTAGGATGGCTGATTTGATAGATTTTGAACTGTAAAATAATAATCGATTATCACAATATACAGAAATACAGAACAATGTAATTAATCTATACATATAACAAAAATAGAAATATTGATCTATAGCATAAATCTATGGACAGTCATTTTATTATAATATACAAATTAATAAAATATTTTGAACTTAATAGTATAATATTATTTTATAATTTAAGAAAAATATTTATTCATTAAAAAATAAAAATAATGTGTAAGATACCTCCTAATCAAGAATGAACTACAAATAAACTTAAAAGCATATCCCAACTATAATATTACCATCTATAACCTAGTACAACAATATTTATTATTTACATATTATTATTATATATTATTGTAGGTATAATGTTTTGTTGACATTGTTGTAAATTGTAAGATTAGTTACAGTTCTAAGAAGGAAACTAATTAGGTAATATATTACCAAATCACAGGCCATAGCTCAACCTAATGGAAAATAATTTATATTAATGGCTAATTATAAGTTATAATTTAATTATTAGTTGTTGCATAGTTATTATAAAATTATTGTTATGAGTTTAAACTAAAATCTCTGACATTGTATATTATATTTCAGCCACCATTTTCTACGGTCCGATTCACTGGTATGGTAGTTGTGGCTTATCTTTTCAGTACCGTTGTATCCCTAGCAATACCTGAAGATAATGTCGCAGGTCTTAGCTGGCAATGGTTACAAATATTTACTCCTCTAGCTGCTGCTTTAGGTAAGTGATTCATAATTTATATTCTAAATAGTAACATCATGGAGTTAATGATTTTTTCTACAACTATATATTTTTGTTATTTCTAAGTACATCATACAGTATTATTGTAATATTTAATTGATATACAAGTACATTTAAAACCATAGAAATAAGATTCCATAGGTATATGAATTCTTAAATTTTTAAAATAATCAATTGCATTTTTACCAAGTATGTATAGTATTAAATATTGTTGATTAATTTTTTAGGTGTATGGGCTGTGGGAAATATTGGTCATGAAACGGGATCCATTAAATGGCCTTTAATATGTGCATATTTTATACCCATGGTTGGTAATCCATTGAAATCATTTATATTTGATAAATGGGGCTACGACATTGATGAATCTACATCATTCGCCATAATGATATTATCTGCAGCATGGTCATTTGATCACTTGGAAAAACGGTGGAGACCAAAAAACCAAAAGACCCCAGGCACCTTAAAGTAAGCATTTTTATGAAAAATAATATTGTAAGAATTTATAATTAAATAGGAATTCAATAAAAGTATAAATCATATTCAAATTTATCTGTTCAATATTTATTTATTTATCTAATACAATTTTCAGGCGAATCATTGTAATTAGTATGTGCTGCTTGTTATACATGGCTTTATGGAGTAGTTATTTATATTTCAACGCCAAAGTGACTGATGAAGATGGAGACGAAGTACCATTCCATGAGGCCCTAGGTCATTTTTTCAGTTCACCCTGGTGGTTAGACGTAAAACAATCATTTATTGATGTATGGCAATTTGCACAACAACATGGGTGGATGGAGACTTGGCGACAAATAGTTTCATTATCTGATCCTTCGGGTGAACAAAATGCTTTTAAGGTGAGATTACACTATTTGATAAAATTTTATTTAAAATGTATGAAACTAACATTGAATGAATTCTTAAAATGTAGAATTTTTATACACTTTGACAACATTATTATTTATGAATGTGGCACAGATTTTTATGCAATTGTATATTTGTTTCCTTTTTACATTGATGGATTTTTGTCAGTTTTCTTTATAAGTCATAATAGTTTCAAATTAATGAGAATTATTTTTTTTAAATATTTAGGTGTTTGATGAACATTTGAGTGAATGAATGATGAGTGAAGTTAAATTTTTACTATTTTCAAAATCTAATTAATGTTTAATTTAATATATTGTCAAGAAGACAATTTTAGTATTACCATTTATTGACAAAATTTTTGTTTTTGGTCAACCTATATCAATTTTATCATGTTTAACAGAAGTTAACTTCCTTTTTCATAATCTTGTTGAGCAATTTAACCAGGAAAGTTTTGTATTGCATTAAGTCCCCCTAATTAAGTTACCAAACTTCCTTTTGTATATTTTCATTTATATTTACTGCTTATTTATGATACTTTTTAGTGCATAAAAATCTGTATTCTATTCATGAGCATTAGTTTGGAGCTAAAAATTTAAAATGGTGTTCTTATAGTTCATACAATTTATAATAATCCATATTTATTATTTTAAATTTTAAATTTAAGGTGCTGGAATTAAGATCAGGAGCTACACAAACTGAAATAAAAAATCAATGTCGAACATTAGCAGTTAAATACCATCCAGATAAAGCTAAAGATGATGTAACTAAGAAAGATGTGCAAAATCGATTCTTCGAAGTACAGCAAGCATGTGAACTTCTATCAAATAGTAGAGCTAAAAGGCGAAGAAGAAATAAACAATTTAATGAAGAGCTTTAAGTTGCAGTATTATTTTTTTGTTATGTACCTATCCATCAAATCATATTTGTTTATACATTAACTGTGATAAAACCAAATTTATGTTTAATTTAACATAATTTAAGGTTATTATTTTTCATAAATGCTTTGGTCAAGGCATAAAATCCTTATGTGATGGTTAATTTAGAAACAAAAATTATAATATTGAAATTCTTTATATTATGTTAAATTAACATTATATTTTTATTAAGGAATGCCTTCATCAGATAGTGTTTTAATTTTAGAAATATTTATTATCATTTATTATACATTAATGTTGTCCGATAAATAAATACAACTCTAGAATCACATTGTATAAATGCTCATTAAGTATAAATCTATATAATTTATAAGTAAGCCAAATTAAACACTAAGTTTATATTGATATATTTTGTTTGAATTATAAATAATGTAATGTTTTCGAGTTTTCAGTATCTCGAAGTTCCTATATTATAATAATAACAATGTTTAGTTTATTTTTAATATGTATTTTACTAATAACACCAACCTTTATGATTTTATTATTTATTTAAAATTAAATTATTTTAATTTGTCATCATAATTTATTTAGTGTAATTTATTAATGCCAATTGGCTTCAAGCCATGGACTGTACTTTCAGAATAACATATTTATACTTGTGTTTTTAGAAACAAATATTTTGTTCTGTAAAAATTATATATTTATATTTATATCATATTGATATAGGTAATTTAATTATAGGAGTTGGGAAATAGTTTGTAATGTTTGTATGTATTGTTAAAATATAGATCATAGTAATTATCAGTTAACTTTACAATACGGTGCCATTATCAATACTGTAATGCTAAAGTTTTTTTTTTTTTTAATCAGACGATTAGTTAGATAGGTAGTCCATAAAATTCATAACATATTATTATAATATGTTGTTTAGAACAATCGTAAAAAAAATATAATAACATTTCTATGATATGGTTTATTGACTTGCTTTTGTAATTAGTATTTAGTTTAAATAAACAGTAATGAAAAAATATTTAGCATTAGGTAATATTAATGATATACATATTAAATTTAAAATTATTAATAAACAATATCTGAAGAGCACCTTAATAATTGAGAATATTAACAGTCATTCTTTCACATAGGTCGTTTTGTACAATTCAATTTTATCAAACATTCAATACATTTTTTTTTCAATAACAATTAAAATAACTAACAAAATCCTATTTACATAGTTTTCTCTCATACATTTTTGAACAATTTTACATAACCATTTTTATGATATTAGAAAATATCCTATACCTATTTTTGGATAAAATTAATTTCACTAAGCTAATTTTAATGCAATATTGTGTAGGTAGTTAAAAAAAAAAATAGAGAAATAATAATTAGGATACACAACATCATAACATACCTATATTATTTAAAATTCAGAAAAGTAATTAATAAAGGATGTAGGATATTACCTACCAGTGGCCAATCACTATGATTTTTATGTTACAATATTTATACATTTGTATTCTATTGGCTGAAGAGAAATAACAGGAATTTAATATAATATTTCAAAAATGCATAAACAATAAATACAAAAGTATAAAATATGTTATCCATAGTAAATATTTTTTCAATAATATCATTTAGTATCATTTTAATTTTAATAATTAGCAAAATTTTATCTTAATAAAGAAATTTGTAAAAAAATACAGAACACAAAATTATACTTAAATTCTGGTTAATTTTGAATATAAATGAATAATAGGTAATACAGTATGTTACAGCAAAAATCATAAATAAGGACAATGCCTATAATATTATGGAGGTATCTAGTCACTATAAATACATAATCCGGCTTATCATAATTCATAATAATTAATAATACTGATAAATGACATAATATCCTTAAAAAATTGGATAATGAACAAGTGACAGGTATAAAGATAAGTGTACTTTAATTTTTAAACATTATTTTAAGATAATTTAATTATTAAATCATTTATATAATATATTGACTATTTGACTCTGTGACATAATTGATACATATTTTAAGCAAAGTACCTACAATCTAAATCAATTAGAAGACTAGTTAGCTAAATCTTAAATAATTAGCAACATACAAAACCAATTGGCAGTAAACCATAGTTTTCAGAAAATAAACAGATGCCATTTATACAGTTACTATTAAAAAAATAATACAATAAAAACATTTTAAACATCAACATTTCTATAATTACCGCTATTTAGTGAAAAATAAAAAAAATACATATTCTACATAGTAGATACCTATCTATTTATCATAAACCAATTTGCCTTTTCATAATTAAGACACGATTCAAAATTTATACTAAAACATTTGAAGGCATCTAATTTTACATTCATCTAAACTCAATGGCTTTAAATATTCATTTTGAAGATATTAATCATACTTCATAAAAAAAAATTGTAGTTGTAGTGACTAAAGCTCAAATCTGGTTATTTTTACTTTATAGGTACCTAAGTATTAGCTGGCTAAGTAAGTTGTAACGCATTGACTGACTGAAGTACTGAGATGTATTTTGTACTTCTCATACATTTAACGTAGTATAATCTGAATAAAAAGATCAATGTTCTTTTTATTAACTCGCAAATACGTGAATGCATCATTTTTTGGATTTACAAATTAACAAAAGTATGTATCAGGGTTCAGGATTCTGAAAAGAATTATCTGTAAATTAAAATCTAGTTAAAAAAATTTACTTAGATACGTTAGCAACTATTTAATATTATATTTTGATATACTACTTGTGCGTTGACGCGTTGTTGAGTTATTAATTGTTTGCCATGTTTTAATTATTTTATATTAGCAATTTGCTAATTTTAAATATTTCAAATGTTCATGTAGATACCTTTAGAACTTCGCAACAGAACTTTTCAATGAATTATAATAACATTTTTAACTGGAAATCACATTTGAAATCTGTTTTTTTTTTTTTATCAACAAAAACTATATGTCATAATTTTAAGCATTATTTTTAATGGAAGCTAGGAATATAAAACAAAAAATGCTTTTAGTCTTTATGTTTTTTATGAATTATGGAAAATATTGCAGGCACTGATTCAGTGTGTCGGTAGGCTACCTCTTCCCCTACTATCCTATTTCATAATAAATTATATTATTTATCACTTAATATTTACCTACACAGGATAATGTATTAATAGTAATTAATATTAATTTAATAAAATTGAATAATTTTTGAAAATTGCCTTAGTAGAATATGAATTATTAAAACACCTATTTTATAATTCATGTCGTTAGACAAACCGCAATTATCATCCTTAGTAATAAGTACATTAAGTTTAATAACACAGTTACTCCACGCTCGAATTTCGATTAAAATGCATTAATTTTGAAAAAAAAAAATTATAATATGTGAAACAATTTAATTGCTCCTGTTAATGCGTGATGGACTCACATCTGAAATATGAAATAGGTAAGGTACTAAAGTATAGTATGTAATATTGAATTTACGATTTCTGCGCGACACAAAATGCCTATCCTATTATTATTTAATACAATATACAAAGTATACACTGTATTATTGGAAAATATATTTCAATGGGTTAGCTCGACTGTATAGGCGCAACTAGAGGCCAAACATTGGGGGTGCTAAAATTAATGTAGATGAAACAGGTCCGTGGGGGCTACGCCCCCACACCCCTAAGTACCATTCTTCAATTTTATATATTACTATAATCAATCTTAAATGCACTGTAAAAACATAAGCACACTAATATTTATGTACCTATCTAAACAGTAATCTACCTCATAAATACATTATAGGCATATTACTTATATATTCATATAATGACCTAGTACCTATAAACAGATAAAAATGTCAATGTTACATGACTAATTTTTGATACAAACATATTGGGGTTTTATCGATTCCGCCGTTTTAATATCAATTCCGCCGGCTATCGACTCCGCCGAGCTTTTTTATTTATTGATTCCGCCGGCTATCGATTCCGCCGAACTTTTTTATTTATTGATTCCGCCGGCTATCGATTCCACCGACTATGTATTTTTAAATCAATTTTTTTAAAGTTTAAATATAAATATTTCAAAAAATAATTCAAACATTTTTGTAAGTAAAATGTATTAAAATAGTAAAATAATGATATAAAATTTATTTAGTTAACGCCAAAAAAGCAAAAATAATATAATTTAGTACAAATAAAATAAATAGGTAATAGTAAATAATAATCAAATGTTCTACAATTTATTTTAAAAACGCCAAAAATGCAAAAATAATATAATTTAGTACAAATAAAATAAATAGGTAATAGTACGCTTTGTTATAAAATTTAAAACTTTTATATGATATTAATTGATTTTTTCTTTCACTAATAACGATTTCAAAATTCATTTTTAACACGAGGTGTCGAGATATCTGGTATATGTATAATGCAACACGCGAACAAGACTACAACTGTCACTAAATGTTGATCATTTGGACACAAAACATATTGTACAATATTTACTTTTATTTCTAATAATACCGATGTACCTACGTGTAATAAAATATGTCTCTTTTCGATACAATTTTATAGATTATATTGATTAAGATAAAACCGACACGATAATATGCGATAGCTATACGTATATTATTATAGAATATGTTAGGGGAGATTAAGACGTTTAGTATAGTTGGAGAATTCAAAATTCAAGTTATATATTTAGGTAATGCTCTAAGACTACGAGTGTTTTTACTAGTGAATTGAAAATTAATTGTATATTAATTTAAGCCTTTTATATTTTGTTTTCATTAAAATAAATAATTTACAAATATTAACCGGCGGAATCAATAAAAAGAAAACTTCGGCGGAGTCGATAGCCGGCGGAATCAATAGATTTTTCACAGGTAAAAAGGTCATTTCGGCGCAATCGATATACGCCCAACATATTATATAACTATAATCATCATAAATAATTTGAGTTTCCACCAAAAACGCCAAATAAAAAACAATCGTACGTATAACAAAGAAAACTTTTTTCATATGATTTTTCCATTTTTGGTATTTTTGATTTGGGGGTGCTGAAGCACCCCCGAGCACCCCCTAGTTGCGCCTATATAGCTCGAGTACCACCACTACCACCCATCATGGCATCTATCTACACGGTGTCTACGACTATATTATTTAAGGTGTAACAAGACTATTTAACAGAGTTCTATTACAAATATTACTATATTTGTCAAATAGTACTGTTACATCCTGTATATAGTATAGATACTGCAGCAAATTCAGTCGTCATTATATATAAAAATTTGGGTTATTCACGATCAGTGACGTAGCCAGGATTATTCTTCCAGGGGAAGGGTTGATATCAATTCTTACACACCAATAGTTTACCTAGGTTCTTCAGCATAAGCATAACATGTAGAAAAAAATACTAAAAATAGCCATGAATTTTCTTTTTATAATTTAAAAATACAATTTAAGACTTTCTTAGCGACTTTCATAGACCATCAAATTAATAATTTTTAAATTTTCTCAACAACTCGGGGGGGGGGGGGGGAGGTTGCAGCACCCTCGGCCGTTTCCCTGGCTACGCCACTATTCACGATATTTATTGTATACTCATATACCATTTAAAAATAATTGTAATAATCATAATAATATTAAACCGTAACCCGCGGCGTTTGTCGGTTACTCGGTTATTACCATCATCGTTTTTTGTTCTTCTGTTTTTTGCTCCGAGAATCGGTGGCGTTCGGTGACGACGGGACGGGCGTTTGCTGCTGCTGTTGGAGCGGTTCTTGCATTCCGGTGACGGTCACCTTTGGCACGGTCAACGGTCTGAGCAACGACTTGACCATGGGCTTGGCGCGCGTGTGCACCGGCAACGCGGGACTGCTTGCGCACAGGGCCGCGCCGGTGAGCTGCGACACCAGCGAATACTGGTTGGCGGTGCCGGCGGTCGAGTCGGGATTGGACGACGTGCGGAACGCACGCTTCAGTTTCGACTTGATCGAGCGGTGGTGTTGCGTGGCCGCGCGCTGGAGTGTGGCCACCGCCGACGTGGCCGGCGGCTGCATCAGCCGACCGTTGATCAGCATGTGCGGGCCCAACTCCGGGTCGCTGCCCCACCGGCCATACGACGTCGTCCGTTCCAGGAGTCGGTTGCGCGCTAGTTTCTCGATCGCGTCCGCGCAATTGTACCGGCCGCAGAATCTGGCCCACTGTTCGGCTCGCAGGCCCCGACCGGTGTCCCGCATGGTGGGCGATGCGCCTGAAAGGTAAATAAACGTCAAACCTTCTTATAATAATATAGCTCCTGCCATAGTAGTGTATTTTTATCATAAATTAACGGGATAAACCCTTTTTATATAAAAACACACTAAATTATATTTTTTGATAATATTATAATGATATATACAAAATAATGTTGAAATAACACAAATATAAACAGTTAAAAAAAAAATAAGATGGATATTTGATACTAACTATATATTATATACAGAGTATACATCCGTGAATATTATTTTACATCAACATTTCAAAAATCAGCAAGGAGTGGCTCGTCAGGAGACTAGGGGAGACTTTGAGACTGCGTCTCCCTTTAAAAATAAACTAGTTGCTTGCAAATAATATAATTAATTAAAAATAATAATGTATAGAAATATTTTCATTTGAATTAAAAATATATTATATCGTTTTCGTTGTTTATTATTATAAATTGAAAGTCACAAAATCGAAAACTTGATAGAATTACTATTTTAGTCATTACGGCTCATTACGACGGTCGCCGGTTCAGTGAAACTAAAGCTCGTCAGTAAGTTGCAATCGTAACATGTAATTGCATGGCTGGTAGGTCGAAGAGAGTCGGGAAGAATAAGCTGCGTATCATAGACGCTATTGAACCTGGGTTCACGACAGTAATATTGCCATACCACTGCGCCGTGTAGTTTTTCGTATAATTATATAGTTATACACGTTTTATTCATATTATTTTTTCAATAAAAAGGTTTTTCTAGGTTCTTTGTTATATGGAATTTATGTTTTATAATTTAAGTCTCCTCTGAGTATTTACTCATGAGCCGCTATTAAAAATCAGACGACTTGATCAAATATTTAATTAAAATTGATGTCGGAAAATTTTATAGTCAGGCCACTGCACGTTTACAATGAACTTTCAAATTATTATGTGTTGAATACGATGACAATAATATTTTTCTTTCAGTAAAGTCTTTCTAACGATAAGTTTATTGATATATTATAAAACTTTGTCTTTAGCTTTATAATAATGCTTGTATAGTACTTGTTAGTAATTGGTATTTATTTGGAATTATCATTAAAACAACTAATAATACAGAACTAAACCTTAACAGTCCGCTAATTACAAGGATCATAGCATTTAAGTCATATTAGATATGTCGGGTGATTTTTTTTTTTTGAAATATTCGAATTAATTCCTAATTCGTTCCCTTGTTCTTCAAAATATATATCCGAATTGGTTTCTAGATTTTAAAGAAATTTCAATTTTCCTTTTCATTGTACTTGTATATATACAATTTAATACAGCTTTCTTCATAAAATGTTCAAGGTAGCGCACTAGCGCAATTAAAAATTACTCGGCATCAATTCTTTCAGCGTTATCTTTATTTTAAAGATTATTTACTTTTTTCCCCCTAATATACATTTGTTCATTTACAATTTTAATACTTGACTTTTACAGTGTTATATTATTTATTAGTAAGTACCTAACCTACATTCCAAGACTATTATACTGTAATTGTGAATTCATTTTGCATATTTTGAAATTCTTACTGAATATTTTGTTATTTTTGAGTGCATATATTAGATGGGGTATAGACGTTTTAGTGCAATAAACTCACAACCCTGGCAATTTATTTATATTTTTTTTTAGCTTTATCGAAATATTATAAAAAGGTAAAAGTTTTGACGTCGTATTTATACTGTTTATGACTGATGCAAATAAATAAAAGTATAATCTACACAAATGATACCACTAAAATATTTACATTGCCGGTTGATAACATTTTTAATAAAAAATTACATAAACTGCTGTTATACCTTAATACCAACACAGAAAAAAGATAACAACATTTAGATGCCGGGTATAATTTTAGTCTTTAGTTTTAAAGAGCTAATTATATTCTTAAAATAAAAAGATTAATATTTTTTTAATATTATAAAAAATAGTACATCAAGCCAGTTAAACGAAAATACGAAATATACCAATAATTAATAGTTGTTTTAATTATTAATACTTTAATATTTAATAATATTACCCAGATATCTACTATGATAGTATCATATATGATTTACCTATCCTGCAAAGATATAATTTAGAATTAGTTCATTATAAATTTATAAATAATATAATATATTAATAAATATTAATACATATCAAATTAAGTATATATTTACTATTTAGAACGTAACAATACTTAACAATTTTTGAACGGCCTTTCTCCAAAAATGCTTTTGCCATACTACAACTGCAGTTTGCCGCAGACATAATTGTATATATTAATTTTTAATTACGACAAACCGTCATTTTGTGAATTTACTGAAGTGTAAAATACGCGTAATTTTATCAATAACCAAAAACATTTAAAAGTAATAACACTAATAAAAAATATAATACCATAAAAATGAATTAAAAAAAATAATATAACAGTCAAATAGAAATTCTGAATAGAATCTCTGAAATAAAAATAAATAGGATGAGCAATGCGGTTGTGAGATAAACTAATTTATAGCGTTTATACTGTTTTGAGCTTAACGCGACCACACGATGTGCGAAATCGTTGTTAAAAAATTAGATCTGGATATGGGAAATGTTTTGAAATTGAATAATTATATAGTCTACTGTTAGAGCCCAATTAGTTCAATGCGTTAGGAGTATAATAGATATCGAACTTTTCTGAATTGGCTATATGAAAAAAAAACCTTTGAAAGTCTTTACTAATCTCTTTTTAACGGATTTGCCGATATTCAAGTCTAATATTTTCATTACTGACTCACAAACAAGAGGCGAGTGATTTATTTTTAAAGTATACTCAACAAAATCTAAAACTCTGTTCTGGAAACTTTCCAATGATCTATTTTCACATAATACAATATTGTAGACTAAACTACTGTGGAGTCATATTTTTGAAAAGATCGAATTAAAGTTAAATAAGATAAACAAGCAGACAATAAGTGGAATAAAAATTATTAATCATTAATCACAACCTACCTAGTTGATAATCAACACTTTGCCGACCGCATAATATCGTAATGAATAAGGTTACCTAAAAAAAATTGAGACATTGCGTTCGTGGTGTTGTAAATTAATTTACGGAATTGATGAAACTTTACATAATAATATAGTTAGTTACCACAAAGAAAACCTATATTTTATCAAAATATTCAATTTCAGTTTGAGTATTAGAATACTGTCAAAAACTCTTTCAAAATCAATTCTAATAGAGGTTATTGAACTATCCAATATATTTATTTTGAAAATCAATGCATAATATTAACATAAACATTTGCGATTTACATATTGCCTATTAAATTAAATAAAAGTTATAACGTACGTAGTATTGATATTCATAGTTATTTAACTATTAGTCATTAGACTATAATGCAATAAAAAAGTAAGTAAACTATAACTATAAACAGTTTGTAATATTCTATAAGACCAACTATACGTATATTGGAACTCTTTTAACTTATTTTATTATTGTATTTATTAGTAAGTAAATTTGATGTTAGTAGTTTGTAACTTTCGATCACATTGCTTCTTTGCTTACACGTAAAAGCACAACATGTGATAAATATATAGAAAATATTTTATGATATTTATATTCAGAAAGCTAAGACTTAGAGACGCCCTTATTTTCTAACGCATTCACTAAATTTAATATAGTCGAAGTTCGTGTTAAACAGATACCATTGAAATTAAGAAAAAGTGTTTCAAATCTGATTACGAGTATAGAGCAAAAATAAACAAAATAATAGTATAGTAATTTAAACATTTGCATTTTTATGTTTTAAATTAAAAATGTTATTATATAGAATCCAATAAGGCATACTAAATAAATTTATTAGTTCAAAATTGGTACTTACATAGCTACTTAGAACCATTTTTACATTTTACTATAGTAATTTTTAAAACCTTAATTCTTTAATTTTAACCTTTAGTAATATAAAATAAAACTAATTAGGTACCTACCAATTATAGCACCACGAAAACATAACTATTCAAAGATGCATTCATAAAGATTTAATCCTTTCAACTTAGAAAACGGTTCAATATTTTATTCTCGGTCCAAAAAGACAGTTCTAAAAACACAAGGCCCAATTTATTCACAATGCAAGTTTTAGAATGACGGTTGGAGCTTACAGTAGATGCCCAATTGACAGCATTATTAACTTACTTATGTTGCTAGAAAAAAAGACAAAGATTCTTAGAATAAATCAACATACAGCCTAGTATAATGGAAATTGTACATCTATAGCTTTATAAAGAAGACAAATATCAATGCCAAAAACTTAAATTAAGTTATTTCTTATCAAATCCATGATACATACCAAATCAATTAATTCACTTTATTTTAGTATACATTTAAAAAAAATTACATCTGACAATGCACACATACATCTTTAATTTATTTCCTTCAAAGATAAAAACTATCGAACTCTGACATTTACCGAGATGGTTCTAAAACATCGTCAGATCCAGAATTGTCATAATATCATAATATCAGATAACAACGAAATATCAAATACATTTTTCTAGTATAATAATAGTTGTTCCGCGGAGTACTTTTTTTGAAACATTTTTAATTTATTAGCTTTTTACCAAAAGTTAATTGTAAAAATTATACCTCAACAATTAATTGGTCATACATAAAAAATAAGGATAATATAACAAATATTAATTTTAGATATTACTGTACATTATAGTATATATAATAATAATAATAATGTTTTTAAGTATTTAACCATTTAAAATTTAAATAATAAGATTCCAGTCAAGTGCCATTAGTGGGTGGCTTCTTACTCATGTACTCGTGTATTATTTTAACCTTTATCAAATATGCTAATTGTGCATAATTGTACAGTTTGTATATATTATTGTGTAAATAAAAAAAAAAATAATAAGATATACCTACCTTACATTAAAATGATAAATTGTCATAGATTAAACATTATACTGTTATATAATATGTGCATTTATAGTAGGCATACGTATATCTAATACTAAATTAATAATTAAAGGTATATAAAGAGAAAAGACGTAGAATTATTGACACTGCTAAAGCAACCTAACTTAAATCGCTCCCAACATGAGAAAACAATTAATAATTATATATCTGGACTCTTTAATTGCATTAGACATTTTAGCAAATAAAATGAGAGAAATTTCATACATATTTTTATTTTTATCATTCGTCTAGATTATTAGATACAACAATATCGTCATAAAAAAAGTAAAAATAAATAAAATAAACAGAAAACCGACAAAAAACAAAATAAATAGATATACAGAAACACAGAGCCTACAAAACACTTTAATAGAAAAACCTTATATATATATTATATATATAACCTAAAAAGAAAATCAATGACAAAAAATGGAGATACCTACAGTATAAACAACACAAACGGTAAGTTAAGATAAATTAAGCCGTTCTACTCCACTCAGAATCACGATTTTACTTTTCCCAAGCGTAGGTTCTCAAACTATTATTAATAGACTCCGAATCAGCCATCCTAACCTCATAACTGGATAAGAAAAACTATAATGCGATTCCTGTGACCTTGTATCAATTCAATATCTACAATCGTAGAGTTACAACTTTTTATTTAACCTTTGATGCACATTACAATATACATAATCCAATCGCTTATTCTCATTAAAATATTTTTTAAAACTACTATAAAGAAATGAGTTAATACACAGCCATGAAGCTCATATTCATACTCAAAATAATTGTTATTTAAATCTGTGTAGGTACATAAAGAGTCAAAAACAAGATTTTAATATCCAATAGCATCTAATATAACACCAAACTCTCCGAGTGTAATATTAAATGATACCTAATTTAAAATTTACAAATAAATCAATATTAAATTCTTATTTTCCAATCTGTAAAAAAGTAATTACGAGTTGGTAATAAACTATGAATACCACACTGTAAAAAATATTTTTTTAACCTATTATCAATATTTTGGATATTATTTTTATTCTATGAAACACAATGAATTAACATGCATTATCTTTAAGGTAAAGTAACATAAGATTGGAATATATTGAATATAACCTAAACATATTAACTACTATGTATTGAATAAGTGTTAAGTGTAATACCTGCATAGAGTAGAAATTTCGCGCATTTCGTGCGCCCCTGAAGAGCAGCCTTCATTAGTGGTGTGAAACCCAAACAGTTTCTGGCATCAATCTCTAGTTTTAGACAGTTGTTTAATAACAGACACACAATTTCGGATTGACCTAAAAGTAAATGTTGTTCATTTCTGTTATAAAGTATAGTAAAATTATTGGACATTGGATGAAAAAAACAGCAAATGTGGTAAATACTTATCTACATTTTACATTCATGATATTAATAGGCATATGAAAAATAATGTTCAATGGAAATATTTTTTAAAACTTGTTTATGATATAAAATAATAAAACCATTTTATTATTTTCATTATATTATTAAATTAGTAATTACTATCAACTTAATTGACCATAACGTTAATTAATGTAGTCCCTAGCCAAACTGCCAAAGTAATAATAATAACTATTTACAATGTTAATTTTAAATTTTAAATTATATGTAGTCTCTCTGAGCCAGTCTATTTCCTCTTTTCATTTTCAATTAAACAATTTAAAAAAACGGTTTACAAACAAACTCTTGAAAAAATATATTGCTCAAACTATAACTACCTATTATACTAACCTGCTTGCGATGCAAAATGTAATGGAGTGTTGTCTTCATTGTCCGGTTTGTTATAATCCAAATCCGGCACTCTAAATATCTCTTCGACTATTTCGATGCTGCCACTCGATGACACGTAGCTCAATAGCGTCTGTAACAACAGAAATACATATTATTATTATTAGACATAAGTATGTAAACATTATAAATATCAAATTAATTAAAACTTAATTAATCATAAGTTGTTCTTCCAGTATTTTGATGACCGATCACAAATATTTTTAAGCAACCATATTAGTATTACATATAAAGAGGTATATAATGAATAAAAATAAATACAATATACTTATTTGTAACTCTATAAGCATTATTATTATTAATATTTAGTACTAATCGTATGTTATAAATTACTACACTGTCTACACTACTTTTTTAAACTTAAATTTCTATACCTAAATATAAAAAAATATATTCACTCATTATTCCATAAATTTTATAGGTTTTAATAATTTTATAAATACGATATACACATTTTTACCGGAGATTAAAAACTACGAAAGTATCGGAAAAATAAAATACACAAAAAAAATGAAGTTTTATAATTTATAAAATAAATTTTACAAAATGTTGAACATTAACAGATATAAATCAATGTAATAAGTTAGATGGACCACTCAACTTAGGTAGGTATATATTTTCAATATTATTATAATTTATGGTAGTAGAAGGGTGCCTTAAAAGTTTTATGCGACAACTTTTTTTAAGATCGGAAAATTCTTCCAGTTACTTTTTTTTTTGTAGTTATAAGTCACCTACATAGATTAAATTTAAAGCATTATGTTCTCCTAAAGACAGTATAGGTAATATACTATTTTTCTTATTTACTCATACATATATATTATGTATATAGATATAAGGTCATTTGTTCTAATTACGTTTCACTGTATTCTATCAGTTATTAGATACACATTTTAAAATAATTATTTTAGTAGTTGTAGATACATACTCGACCAGTAGAATCTGTGTCATTGATATGATTTCTAAAAAATTCTTCATCATGGCTTGTTAAAATTTTAACAACCGATTCCAACTCCATATCTCTAGCAGCTTTTAACATCTGCTTTACACATTCGGCTGGGTCATCGGTATTTACACGTGATAATTCTGGTGGAGTTCGCACTCGTGGATCTGGTATTTCTGGTGTCATCTCTGAAACAGCATTGCAGAATATTTTGTTACCAATTTAATGATAATGAGAAATCTATATCGTTATACATGATTTCGAGGATACTAATAACAAATTTTTTCGTATCGTTTTTTTTTATTATTTTCATTGTTGTATGCATAAAATATAGAAAAGATATATATATTTTTTAAGAATTACTATTTAAATTAAAGAAATAACTTAGATTACATTATAATATGTACACTCTATACAAGGTACATCTAATAATTAAGTGTAACTGTGTAAGTATTAACTAGATTTTTATATTAAAATAAAAATTTTTATAAAGGGTTTTTCTTAATAAAATGACTATAAAAATATTTACCTTTCACAGAGCTGTTTTCGCATACAGTGAATTCATGAAATTTCTTTTGCACGTCGTGTATGCTCTCCGAGAACTTCTTATCGTATAAGTCGAACGTAAAAAATTTTCTGCCTGTATCTAAGCTACATTCGTCTGCTGAGTATCGCCTTCCATCAAAAAAAAAAAAATAAATAAATAAATAAATACATACATAAATATTAAATTATTTATTTATTAATTATTAATGCGTATAGTGTCTAAAATGAAAGTACAATAATATGAATGGGTTATAGTCTGTATTTTAACACGAAATAACGCGAGGTTTGATAGACTATTTTGTAATAATATTCGTATGTGTGTGTGGGTCTAATTATAATGTTCGTGGACTCCTACTGTCTACAATATAACAGTATATAGCGGTGGCGCACACATCGGACTAACAATATCACTACTTAACAGAAGCATCAGAGTCACAACAGACTTCCGAAAGCTACTCACGTCACACATATGCGTCAACCTCTGTCCAAGGTTGATATAAGTCGGTATAGTAATATATCAAGGGCGTTTTAAAAAAATGATGAGACAACTACTACCTGATTTAGGTTTTGATGAATATTAAAAGTTTTAACTGTGCAGCGGGCATATTAATTTGGTAGGTTTATTCTTATCTGCAGTCCACGCTCCACTCTTATGGAACAATATTTTATAAAATAATATACCTACTACAGGTAAATAATTTTTTTTATAAATTTCGGTACCCATGCAATTTAAAAAAAAAATAGCAGGTGGGAATGTGGGAATATAGGAAATATATTTATTATTATCCGAATAGTGTTGTAGTTGTGTATTATATAATGCGTAGATAGTAGATGGATTGTATAAAAGCTTTATTTAAGGAACAAAAAAATGCGTCATTTGTGTTATTGTATAGTGATATTTATTTATATTTATGAAAATATGTTTATACTTAATACAAAACAATAATTATAAATAACAGTGGTATAATTGGAGGTGGATACTGGATAACCTTATTAATTATCATAATATAATATAGATACACATATTGTGTTAAGTCTATAGAATATTCAACAAATATTTAATATGTTATAGTTTATTTTTATCTCTGTAATAACTAACCTGTGACTTAAATAATCATCAAGGCCGTCATCATTGTAATCGTTTGGAAATGACCCGCGACCAAAATATGATGTATTATTTTGATCTGCTAAAGCATATCTTGGCGCACCACGTCTATGACACGTGACTGTAGAAGAAGACACAGTTGAAGATTTTAAACTCTGAAAATTTTAAAAGTATATAAATAAATAATTGTATAGTTCAATATATTATGTACAATGAGTAATGACTAAGGAGTATTAGGGCACATATTATGACAGATGTAAAGATACAGATAACCTACCTACTTGTATTTAATGTTATATTTCCTACAAATGTAAGAAGTATAATATATTATATTCATACTTTCGGTTTAAATGTTAAACCATATTAACACCATTTATGGAATCGATTTATGTTTTGCATTACACTTTTTGAACTTTTTAATATTAATATTATTTTAAATTGAGAATAGACCGCAATACTAATTTTGACAGTTATGTTACACTAAATTTGTAGACTAGATGATGTATTATTCAAAATAATTTAAGATGTCAACCTACTATTCGTTAAATATTTTATGTCTTAACCCTTCAGTAGAAGTTTTTTATATCCTTTGTATTTTTTGGTTAAAAGTATTCGATCTATTATTGAATACTTATTTTATTTATAATTTTTAAAAATTGAAACTTTATCAATAACAAAATATTTTGGTTTTAAAATACATTTACTACAGTAGAATATTATGTAAATATTTACAAATCGTAGTCTTTTTAAACAACATATTTATAAAACTATTTCACATTTCTTGATTTACTTTAGGTAGGTTACATTCCTTGCTGCCTATATTAAGTATTAGGTACTTATAAAATATTTAAGCTTGTGATAACAATAAAGATTAGATTATATTCAAAATTCATAATGTCATAAACTCGTGTCATATTGATTTATGGTATGCATTCAGTTTTAATATTATAAAAGGACAACGTCCTGAATTGATTCATTTAAAAACTCCTACTACTCGATAAAATTATTGAATACAAAATTGTTTAAATAAAAATGTGAATAAATAGGTAAATAGGTAATAATATAGAAAATGTAATATTATAAATATTTATTAAATATTTGTGAGTATTATCTTATAAATAAATAAATAGGTATATTCTTATAATTCATAATTTTAGTTGATATTGAAAGCCTAAAACTTCCTTTTGTATCTACAAAATATTTCGCTATTTCCATTAAAATCGTTACACTAAACTTTCATCGCAGTGGTGTTATTTTATTCAAGGCTTATAGGTCAATTATGATTGACACGAATCGATTTATATATAAAACTAGGAGAAGGGAGAGGAAGCATAGAGAAGGAAGGTAGACATTTCAGTCATAATAGGATAATGAACATTTCGACACTGCCATATGCTATGACAGCGACAGTTAATGGAGTCTAACTTTACAGAAGGTTGAAAACTAAACTTTTATTTATAAAGTAGAAAAGACCATACTTTAAATTACTTACTTCTTTAATTTATTTATTATTTATTCATACATTTTTAATGTAAAACATATTTATTATAAAATATACATCCAAACTTATAACATAATTTCTTTTTAGATATTTATAGTATTACAATTAAATGCAATTACAAGCATTGCCGTTTTTATCTTAATTTGTGAACTCTGGCTTTAATAAGAAATGTAAATTTCAAACATTTAATGAGCATAATATATTTACAAAAAATACTTTTTACTCGTTCTTAATGCTTTTATGTAATAAACAATATCTTGATAAATATAATGTTGTGATTATATATTTTAATATTTATTTATTGGATATAATAAAATTATATTTATAACTGTTTGTTTGTATCACTTAATTATATTATATACAATCACATTATGGGATTATCATGTAATTTCATGTGAAATGTTAAATCTAAATTTAAAAACTAAATAGATGTTATAACTTTATAAGCAAATTTTATTATATTATGAATGATTATGTAATATTTGTTATTTATACGAATTAAATTAGTGATCCATTTTAACGTAGGTATAACATTCATTTCAGAAAACAATTATGTTTTTTAATATAGGACATAGGTATTTCTTTTACGTAATGTTTAGTCGTCACAAAAAACATGTTAAGGAAGTAAATATTACCTATTGTTTAAAATGGTTACTTTTTAACATTATAATCATTTTTAAGGTTTTTACTTTTACGAACTTAAATATTTAATTTTGTATCTTGGCACAATACATTAATCGGAGTATTTTCAATCTATAAAAATCAAATTTTGGAAAAGTAGATATGAGTCATAAGTATTTAAAATTTAAATTAGCAGAGTAGTGGAAACAAATTTTGTGGAATACACCTGTACGACTGTACCACTCAAATTCGCTCATCAACATTTAAATTACATATGTTTATATACGTATTATGACTCATTCTACTCATCCAAAATTGGATTTTTATACATCGAAGTACTTCATAAAATTTAAAAAACGATGATTATAAATAGGGAAAATATTGTTTTTAACGATTTAAAATGATGTATTTAAAATATTTTCAGAAATTTTAATAGATTTTGCATTAAATAGATCAAACGGTATATAACTGTAAAGGTACTTACACAGTAAGCTTAATAATGAATTCTTAGTAACTACTAAATCTGTATAAATGATTTATTTATGGATTTCATTACTAAACTATTAAAAAGTATAAATTACTATTTATTATATATTCAAGCTTAAAGCAACTTAATATCTTTTTTAGTAAATAGCTAAAAATTGTTGTAAAATATATACAGAGTATACAGATCAATGGAAACCTATACTATAGTAAAGAATTTAAGTATAGTATTTAAAAAGGCGGGTAAGTCGTGGATGTTGCTCTGCTGTACAGTAGCTAGGTTACAAGTGGGCTACTGTAATGGATGGAATTAAATTTGAATCCAATGATATCATATCATTGTATACGAAAAACGATTCTGAGCGAAGACGGTTTATCTGTCTAGGATATATTATAGATTATTAAAAATTTTCAAATCTTAGATTAAAAAAGAAATTTTTTTATGAATTTCCAGTTAAAAATAATTTGCGAATTTTCGAGATTTTTACATATGTTGTCAAAATTCAAATTTTGAATGCTTGTAAAAAAATTGTAACTATATTTTTCTTTTATTTTTCACCTGCTATTGTAAAAATATGTTAGGAGCTTTATATTAAATTTTAAAATCTTAGGTATAAAAGGAAATTTTTTTATGAATATCTAGCATAAAATAATTTATGAATTTTCGTGATTTTTACGTATGTTGTAAAAATTCAAACTTTGAGTGATTGTAAAAAAAATTGTGACTATGAATTTATTTTATTTTTCAACTGCTATTGTTAAAATGTGTTAGAAGTCTTGTATTAAATTTTCAAGCTTTTCTTCAGTAAACAGCTCAAAAAAAATCTAAATATTTCGAAGCTATAAAGATCAATAAAAAAAAAGTCTAAATATTTTGAAAATTTTATCAAATATAGAAAATGCCTATATAAACATTCAGAGAAAATTTCAAGTATCTGCGGTCATTAGTTTTAGACTTAGAGTTACACCAAAATAAGAAAATTTCTAAATGTGAAATCCAGTGAAAATCCAATGTTGTAAAAATGTAATTTGAATTTCCGGTGGACTTTTTATTTGAGATAAAGATTGAAAAACATTTAAGGAATCTTGTAATACATTTTAAAATCTTAGATTTGAAAAGAAAATTTTTTATGAATTTCTAGCTTAAAATAATTTGAGAATTTTCGTGACTTTTACGTACATATTTTGTCAAAATTCAAACTTTGAATGCTTATAAAAAAAAATTGTGACTATGAATTAATTTTATTTTTCAACTGCTATTTTAACAATATGTTAGGAACCTTGCAATAAATTTTCAAGCTTTTCTACCCAACAAATAAATTTTTATCGATATTAATTTAAACAAAACTATAATAATGATTGAAAATTGCATATGCCTATGAATAGTTCAACTTAAGTCGACATTTTTTGAAAATTGCATGGTGGATAAAATATACTTATATAAACATTCGGTGAAAATTCATGTATATTCATGTATATTCATGTATATTCATGTATAATTCTATGGTCATTTGTTTTAAAATTACATCAAAAACCAAAATCGATTTTGTCGAAAAATGAGTGTGCGTAAAATTTCCCGTTTTTCCCTTAATTTTTAGTTTGTTTTTCTCGATTATATAAAAAATATTGAGAATTTTTTACTTTTGACCCCCAAAATACCAACTAGATTCACTTTCTAATTGAACGAGGTACTGAAGTCGAAAATCGAAGCAGTTTTAATGCCCTAAAAACGTGATGACAGACACAAAAAAAAATAAATAAAAAAACACACATCATGATAAAATCAATACATTCATCGCTCCGCTCAGAATCTAAAATAAATGAAATAAAAACAAAAATTATACATTATACATTCATTCACTTACAAAAATCATGATAGATTATATTATTTTAAATTATTATCGAAATCTGATGTCCTGCAAGCTTTAAAAATTTATAGCTTGATGTTGTTTTTTTCTATAACCACAATTTAGTGTACAACAAAAGTATCGAGTAACTTATAATTATTTATCGATCGGAAATCGAGTCTATTTGGTACTTCAAATAGGTCATTTTACGATTTTCTCAGCAACTTAACTTGTAAAGGGGGAATCAACTAAAAACTATAGTAATTGTAGTTTTAATATTGCAATAATTTTAACAGCGCAGTTTTAATAAAACTATGCAAAATTATGGTTTTCCAAATTTGAAATGTGATAATATTACCAAAATTACTTTCGATTTTATAATAATTAATTATTATAACATTAATACTTCACTGTATTCTGCTTCCTTTCACTCGCCTTGTAATTTGTTTGACAAAAACAATATTTTAACTCAAACAATTTATAATTATTAAAACTATTATTTGAATTAATAAACATTAATATCAAATGAATGTGATTAACAATAAATCATGTTAAATTTCTGATTTTTAGAAATTTCAAATACCTATACTATTTAGTACCATATTTTAAAATACTTAGATTCTTTATAGTTCAAACAATTCAAAGAGTGAATAATACCTACTTATGTCCATGAAACATGAAATGTTTATAATGAATGTTTCATGTAAATGAAAATCACTTTTTTATACTAACCATTAAAAGATAAATTTTATGAAAATGTTCATGTACCTAGATACCTAATCGAGTTTTATAATTTGTTAAGGTTAGGTCCATAATAATGAGTTTGGAAGATATAATAATGATATAAAAGGTTATGATTATTTGAATGTTTTAGTAATATTTATACTAATCTGGGCATCAATATTTTATAACATTGTATACTTAATATTTTTAAGAACTATATTATATTTAGAATATATATTTTGAAAACTCAAAAACTACTTTTCATGAAAATTAAAACTTGAAATTTATTTGCATAAAAATATTTATAAAAAAAATCACCCGGTTAACAATTTTTAGTAAAAAAGTTGGCTGTTATTTGAAAAAACAACAAGTTTGTATAGCCACGGTCTACTGGACAATAAAAAATCTAAATATCTAAAAATATGATCCTCAAATAATAAATATAATCAACTTTTCTAAAAATAAGAACTTTTTATTTTTATTTTTTATTATTAAAGGAAATCATCCCTGGAGTTGAGAGTAATGCGTAATGGATCACCCTGTATAGGATTCAAAGGATGATCATAAAAACTATTATATATATATATATATATTGTTTAAGCATGCTTTATAATAAAATATAACATTAATTATATAAAAATTTACTGAATGGTTTTATTTACTATTATAATTTATATTTATATACAAATTGGTGTACAATGGTTAATATATTATTAATTATTATTATTAGGGTAATATTTTATAATTTATAAACAATTAAGTAAATCAAGTCTAATTTGTATATTGATTGCTGGAATACCCCAGGTTTATCAGTACATTTTAATGACGTGTGTTTATATTCATTAATCATTAATAATATTTTCCAATATATATATATTGTGTTGAATTATATTTCAGTGTAGGTATAGTAAAATTAATGATGATATCTATCCAAACTACCTACACAGTACCTATTTTATCTTGTTTACGTATTAAAAATCTTTAGAGTTCCTTAACATTAATCCATTTTTGACAGTTAATTATATAGTGAGTAAAATTATGATTTATGAGTAGGAAAGTACAACTTTGTTGATTTTAGTAACTTATTTTGATTTAAAAATATTTATGTCAAATTAATAAAGTTATGCTAAAAATGTAAAGTATCTACCTGTTGATATTATACTTAGTAAATTTTTCCTCGCAATTTGAAAAAATTGCAACCCAATATTATAAAACATTTTATAATCAAGTAAACAATATTATAATACTTATGAATATAAAAGCTTCCAGAGTCATCGTGTATTAATTATAATATTAAGGTGGTGAAACAAAAAAGAATTAATTTAAAGAACAGATTTTATATTTTTTTTATTTGTGTGCACTATGTTCTTATATTTTTATTAAACCATTAATATACATGATTAGTGATTACTCGAATATTTAACTAGGTTTCAAAAACAATTTAAATATGAAAAAGTTTTAAAAAATATCGAAATATTATATATATTATATAAATATAAGATAGATATTTACGCCATGTTTCTTCTTCTATTTAGGTCAATCAACAAATCACAGAAAAATCAACTGGAGTTAAATTTGTTGTTTTTACAGAGGTCATGGCAGGATAATTTTTTATCCAACCCCGGGGAATCGTTTTCGATGGAGGACACCCGAAGCGCTTGATGATAAATCCAGGGATAGAAGACGAAAAAACCAGATACCCAAAGGGCACGATAAGTCGTAAATAGACCTTTGGGGAGAGAGAAGGGTACGAAAAAGGTCACATGTTATTTGACATTTCCATCCATACAAGTCGAAATATATTTTTATTTTTTTTAAGACAAAAAAAATTATTAGTAGGTACGTTGCACATACTCAATTTTGACATTGTGTGTATTTTTATTATATACCATATATATATAGTCATATAGACACCACAAACAAAATTAATAGCCATGTCAATTATAATACGTTAATTTAAAATGTAATCTATACAATATATGAGTATCAATACATTATATTGAATATTTATATAAAAATAAAAAAATTTCAATTTCAACAACTAATAGGTTGTACTTGTAATAAGCGGAGTAGTGCCACCAGAGCCAAAGATTTGCAGTTTACAAATTGCATATAGCCTATAGGCGAATATGTAAAATAATATTACTTCAATATTCAATGTTTATAAATTAAAACTTATTAGAAAATCGTTCAGCATTAAAATACTAAATTAAAACTACGTGTTGCCACTTGCCACAAAAGAAATGATGGAAATCTTAAACAATACTACATAATGATTGTATAATTATTATTAGCCAATCAAAGCCGATGGGAAACTATAATAATTACTAATTACTATGTACAGTATCAAATATATTGTAATATACATCATCATACTATGCAAATTAAATAATCGTCTGTAGTACATAAAAACGTACAGTGTGTAGTATCGCACATTATAATATTTTTTATAGAAAATTATTTAACAATGTTTCTCTCATAAAAATCATTAAAAAAAAAATAGAAATATTCACACCTTAATATTCATACTTTATTTTGTATTAATTTGATTCATCATCATTCATCACCTACACATGATTTATAATTTAAATGCTATTAAGTATTGTTGTCAATAATTTAGGTACTGTTAAACGAAATGCAATCGGTAACTGTGTTAAGTATTTATTAATAAGTTTTATAATACTATTATGCTACATAAATAATATAATAATAATATTTATTATTTGAAATGTCATAAAGCTATTAAATTGCATTTAAAATAAAATCTCAGAGCAACGTTTTAAACATCAGGGTCATTAATTCATAATTGTATGCTGTAACTCGATTAACTATCTAGTACTATCTTTACGACTAATTATTAATAATAATATTATATTATGTCAAAATATATTTCAATGATGGCGTATTTTAAGTACCTGCCTTTAAGTAAATATGTGGCTAATAAAACTCTTAACATATCAATTTTAAAGAGTATTTAATAATCATATTATTTTTAAATAAATAATATTTATGAATAAAATTTGTTAAGCACATATAGTTCATATACCTCCCTACAGATATTTTTATTTATTTATTTATTATTTTTATTTTACAATTTGAAATACGCAATCTGTACAACATAGCACAATAAGTATATATGATATTATAATAGTATATAATGAATATTTTGAATTAAGAAGTCACCCATTGGTGACACTTGGCTGAGAATTACGCTGTCTAGAACTTGTTTTTTTTTTTTATTATTCATTTTTTTTTTTACCATTTTTTTTATTTATAACAAGTCACGGCACCAGTTCCTTTTTAGACGACGCCCGGGTTTCCCGGTATGGTTTGGGTGTAGTGGCTCTTTATCAAGGGATTTTGGCGGGTTTGTTGGCGATTATGAAAGCGTTAGTAGAAATCTACAGCTTCTTCTGTCACTGTTTTCATTGTGAGGTCTTTATGTAAGGTATAATTATTAATTAGACACAAAAGGTGGAGCATTTGTAATTTTTCTAAGAGCAATATTCTGGAACTGTTGGATTTTGTTGGTATTAGATACTTTAGCAGTACCCCACAATTGAAGACCATAGGTCCACATTGGTTTTAGAAGTGTTGTATACATAAGAACATTTTTTTTATTTATTAAAGAAAAATCTGTAGGTACCAAAAAACATTATGAACAAGACAGCATATTTATAACAAGATACAATTGAATTTCATTTCAAAAATGTACTGATGAAACTTGTGTAGGTATTTCCTACAAGTATTGAGTGTACTTCTTAATGATATCTAAATAATAATATATTTATGAATAAAAAATTAAGATATGATTGTTTATACTCACATCTTTTGTTCTGTAAGGATGATCCGTAGCGCTGTTGAACGGGATTTTCGGATTGAAATGAACGGTTGCAGATGTCTTTCGTCCGGTATCGGAAGACCGACCTGAAATAAATTAATAAGCTAATTAGGTATATTATACTATAAGCCTGTCGGTTAGATTAGAGGAACAAAAAACATAGGTATACATCAAATTTTAAAATCAGAACCTATTATATTTTCAACCACAAGTCCACTATTTTCTACTCATAATAAATGCAGGTATACTTCAACTTATTCGTATATAATATAAAAAGTTAAAAAGTATAAACATATAATGTGTATAAACATTTATTAAAAACCACCATATACGTACTAGTGCGAAACAATGTAATTAAAAAGTAGATTTGCTATAAATATTAGGTCCTATTTTGTAACTTATCTATATTTCAAAAAGCTGTAATTTTTTAAAACTTAAAATGTTTATTATTTATTCAACTACGATAGCGATAGGTACGCATAGCTTAAATGTTATATTTAATTATAATTATGTTTAGAAAGTCTGGATTTAAAAAATTATCCTTTAGAATGTGTTTTAACCTGAAATACAGATAAAATAAGATTTATTTTTTATAACTTGTAACATTAAAAAAAAACCCAAATCACTATACTGCAATGAAAATATTATGTTTTCGCAGTGGCGTAGCCAGGGGGAGGGCTGAGGGGGCTGCAGCCCCCACCCCCCGAAATGTTAATAAAATTTAAAAAAATTATTGTAATGGTCTACAAATATTCAATTAAAAAGTCTTAAATTGTATTTTACTAATTTTAAAAATTGATCAGCCCCCCCCCCCCCCCGAAAAAAAATCCTGGCTACGCCGCTGTGTTTTCGTATTATTAAATGTCTACCTCATAATATGTAAATTGTGTATTATATAATATAGTTATTTGAATCAGTATAACATTACTTAACTATGCACTAGTTTAAGTATATAATATTGTATGATAATATGAATACATAAGAAATTCATAATATTATTATTTTTATTTTACCAGCTTTAAAATTATTTTATTAATAATTAACTATAATGCATTATCTTCTGCAATTGCAAAAACAAATATGATTATAAATAATTAGTTTATAATTATTACACAGAAACAATTTCGATTTTATATAAAAATTATCGGAAATAGTAATATTATTACGAACATTGACTTCAAAATTTTTGAATTAACATTTATAAGTTTTATAATAATTGTATAGCAAATAAAAACACTAAACATTTAATTGTTAAGAAAAGTTATTATTATAAGTACCTATATGTATACATATATTGCTTTTTATTATATTTTTATCTTTATAAATTCTGGTAGTATATAATGTTAAATTAATATAATTCATGAAAATATATTAATCATGTTGTTAACTTGTTGTTTAAATATGTCTAAAATATTTTACATTATAAATAAATACTTTTTTTTGAAAATATTTTTTTATCTAACAGAATATAATTGTTATCACAATTCTAATTTTTAATATCGTTAGAAGTAAAAAAAAAAAAAAAAAAAAAAAATGTAATCATATAGTTTAAATGAAAAATCGCATACGCATGTCCCATATGGTATGAATTAAATTACTAAAGGATTTATTTATTTATTTTAGATGTAAAGAAGTTGTATTTTCAAATGAAAAATGCATTAACGCGTGAATGTAGAATACAATCTTTAATCATTAGTTTCAATGTGCAATCCTATTAAATAAATGCATGATATATTATAATATAATGCATAATATATTATAATATAATGTAACGTTGTATTAAAGCATACTATCACAAGTCATGATAATTTACTTAAGAGAAAAATTATATTCATGGTTGTTTCTGAATCATTGAAAACTCTAGGGATGGGGTATTAGAATTTACAGCTATATATAGTAACAACAACGGCCTTTTATAATGAACTTCATTATGAATGAACTTAAAATAATTAAATATATTTATGTGTACTACCTAACCAGCGAAAGCGATTAGATTAATAATATTAAATTCTTTGAACTCGACAAAATATATTCTGATTTAGAATTAACTAATTAAATTTGAAAAGACTGATAAAATAAATTATATAAATTCAACCGAGTGACTGAATATCATTTAAAGAATGTCCCGTATATAGGTAGATTTATTTAGAGATTTTGTTTTTGTTCAAGTTTGCTTAAAAGAGTTTTGATGTTGATATTTCCAACCTATCCCTTATATCCTTATTAATTTCTTAGTATAGTAGCACAGAATATACATTATTTATTTATGTATTTGAATACAGTATATACATAGTATATTGCATGAAAAATTATACAACGAAGTAATGAAGTGAGAATCTACAATTACACAATTATCATTATAGGTATTTTACGAAAATAATGCAGATTATTTTAATTTACCATAAATAACTACCTATGAATTCATAAAAGATACAAATTATAATATACTAACAACTTATTTATGGGTTTACTCTATTTGTTCAAAATTTTGTATAATTACTTAAAAAATTAAAACGAAATTGATTTTATGAAATTAGAGAAGTAGTATAGAAATATCTATTTAAATAGGTACTTTTTTTTTTTGTATACCTACCTTCTTAATAGTCAGTTTAAAAATATTTATAAATTTAATTTTTTCGTTTTTATAATGCACACTTGTATTCTTTATTATTTTATTAAAAACACAAAAGTAAAAATATAAATATAAATTTATTCATTCAAAATAAATAGGTACCTACTTAAAATAATGGTAAATAATTGATGTTATTTGTCATTCTCGCATTATAAAGTTAGGTGCCCTATTCATTTTTTACACTACGTGACACGCTGGTTTAAAGGGGCTTGGTAAGTTCCCACACGAAACATAGCAGGTAAGTGAGTACATATGTAAGTTCCCACTCGAAAAAAATTACGGCCGTACGTAAGTTCCCACACGGAAAAAGTTAAGTTATTAAGACTTAGGAATGACAACTTAAAATTTGTTTTGTTTTTGTATTAGATAAAAAAAATCCAATTAAATTTTTTTAGGTATAAAATAATAATAATATATAATTATTATTTTTAAGTTATAAAAGTTATATAAGTTATTTGTCAGTCCTAAATCTGAATAAAGTGGGAAGGAAGTTTGTGTTTGGCAAGGCTGAGCATTAACGAATTAAAAGTTTAAAAAATTATAAGCAATTTATATTATAAACATTGTTATGTGTCTAAAATTTTAATTTTGAAAATACGAAAATTTTAACTTTAAATTAAGTTAAGTTACTTTTCTTTGCCCAGCCTTGGTGTTTGGTATAATTTTTTTTCGTGTAGGAACTTACGTGTAAGTGTATTTTTTTTCGTGTGGGAACTTACGTACGAATATCCAGGGGTAATTTTTACCTGCTATATCTCGTGTGGGAACTTACATTCGCCCGGTTTAAAACCAATGATCCATCCCATGGTAAACATAAAAAGTTGTTGTCCGTATTTAATATTTATACAAATTATATACTAATTTCTTTAATAATCCAAATGTCTTTTAACTTCAGAAATTCAAGAGAGAATACTGAATAATATAATATGAAATTCCTAGTGCTTATACATAAAGGTAGGTACTATAATCAGTATAATCTATACCTATATGGCTATATTAAATACTTAATTTAGTCTCATAGTGTTGAAAAATGACGATTCGCCGATCCGGCATCACGAAATCAAGTGGTTAATTATTGAAAAACGTCTTACTCACGCAAGATAATTACGGCAGCTCAACGACTTGATTTGATACTTACCACTGAGATAAGGAAATACCTAGGTTATGGCGAGTAAGTTAGATTTTTAACTGATTATTAATGTTTATTGGAGATTAGGTCATATTTAACTCGATAATATAACCCTATTTTAGCAAAAAAAATCAGTCTTAATTAAAAAAACAAATTTATTTTTAAAGATTTGCTGTATTTACTGTTTTGGATTCAGTGATGATGAACAATCGAATAGATGAGGGTTCAGACTCTTCAGAATATTGGTGTTATAATTATTTATTACCTATGTGTTCTTTTTAGACGCTATTGTTTTTAATATACATTTCTCGAATTTAAATGTATATATTATGCCTATACTGTATTATCTACCTTAGTACCTTGTTATTAAATAACAACATTTTGTAACAGGAATAGTGTTAATATACAATAATTAAAATGTGTTGATCAAGATATAATATAGGTAGTTAGTATTATTCTGTCATAATACTATCATAATACTATGACATATATATTGTGCATATAGAAAAATATCATACATTCAAAAATAATATGATGTTATAAAATATACATTTATAAATTTACATAATGTAATTCAGTAATTTTATCAATATAACTAGAAATTTCTAATTTTAATACTATATTAATATTTGAAAAGATAAAACATTTTTTTGAACAAAATAGATAAATTATACTTAGTGCAATTAATTTTTATGCTATAATTTATAAAAGTTAAAGCAATTAAAACTGTTTGTACCTAGAAAACTATTCCAAGCAAAGCGCGGACAATTTTTTTTCGGGTTTCTGTCGTATATAACATTTCAAAAATGCAAGACTTTCTAAAGTACCATATGTGTTAGAATTCCAATTTATAGATAGGGCTATGCGGGAGCTACGTGAAACTTTGAAGTACTTGTACTTGAAAAGGAACACAAACACTGTATTTCCAAAACAAAACACATCATTATAATGTTACACCATGCAATATTGTTCAGAATTATAAAGTTAGAAGTTTAATTAAATATAAATATAAATAAAAATTTTAATTTATAAAATCTAAACTATAGACACTTGATTATTTATCAGTTTGTTTATTTATGTATATAATGGAATTAATTAATTAGGTACCATTAATAAAATTAATCATTCATTAATTTAGATACTAAAATCTTCTTAAAATCATGACTTTATATTAATTCAGTACAACATTTTAAAACAGCCAAAATAGTATTAGTTAGGTAGGTACACGCCATGTATCTATAAATATTCCAGAGAAAAATGAAAATAATTAATTTTGATTGATTAGTGATAAATAATTTATTATTATATTATTATTATTAGAAAAATAAAATAGTTAACAGCTACCTATCAAAAAATGAATTGGTATGTACTTACATGGGTTTGGAGTAACCGTGTGAAGTTTATAGGCAGTAAACCCATACATGTTGAAGGATTTAATGTCTATTAACACAGTTCATATTTTATGAAATCGCGATATTTTATCACAACGGTATTATTGATGTATTTTTTTTTTCAAGTTTGAAACTCTTAAATATTAAACTAAATATGGTATGAAAATATTTTATCTCGTTTGTAAACTACGCGTATAGCTTTTGTAATTCACATGATAATATATAGAGGTACCAAGTACCGACCATATACCGGCGTCGGCGGTGGTAGCGCGGTGTCTGGTGAGCCGGACAAAAGCTGAGTGTGTATGGGAAGAAAAATATATTTTCACTATAGGCGTTTGTTCCGAACTTGGCCGGCGTCCCGCGTTTGCGTGATTAACACTATCCAGTCGATCGGTCTGGGGGTGGGTTTCTCGGCGGGGGCGACCGATGTGCGGGTGGGTTTTGGTGTCGGTGGAAGGACATATTATACATATATATATATATAAACGTTACTGACGGGTAGGAAACAATTTCAAACAATGTTCACGGGTGTTTATTAAAAACGCAACGTTGTATATGATTAAAAATATAAAATGCCGCATTAAAACTGAGAGCTGTTTTGTTTATGCGCTTAAAACAAGACGGGGTGTGAAGCCCTCTAATGAAAATCGTTACACACAGGCTACACAACCCACTTAAGTCGTCAATATCCTGAGTATTTTTTACGACGGGACAACAATATACACGCGTGGAAATATTGGATTTAACTTCCAAAACAAAACAATAGTGACACTTAGAATATAACCAGCCTTTTTTCAACGGGATGAGTAATTATTATAAAATTATATTATGTATAATCGACAAAGATAATTACAAAGCCTTAGTGTGATTAGGTCCGTCATTTCATCTACAGCAATAATAGTAATAATAATGTTATACATATATCTATACTAAATTCCTAATAATAATTTGATATGTTTTATAAAATGTATGTTCGTTACTATACTAACCAATAGTCATTAAGTTCAGATCGAATAATAAATTGCAATTTACCAACATGAATGTTCACGAACGTGCCTTTTTAAAATTAATATTTCTTTCCGTGAAAATTATCTACTAAAATCATGAAAACACTGCAAATATAATAAATGAATTATTTGTGTTCTAAAATACCTAGAACTCCTTTTAACCGTGTAAGACTTGGTGTGACAATAATCATACTGCTTAACTCTTAACTCACTCTTTACAGTCTATTTTATTTTTAAATATATAAAATATTATGTTTCATAAAATGCGGTAGTTAGATCTCCATATTATATAATTACGATATTTGACCTGCAAGTGTAGTATTGGTAACAGAACGTATAATAAATTAGTAAACCTATTTTATATTATAATTAATATAAATTTATGCTCATAAAATAACATATAATGCGTTTACAATCTATACACTTTTTTAAATCTGATCAATGGTAATACTCGTACATATTCATTCGTCAATAATATAACAATACAAAATATAGTGTAATTTATTTGTTTATATGTAATAATATGAAAAAATTATACGTTATAGTGTTGATTATACTTGGGTTAAGATAAAATATTTATATAATAATATATGCATAAGTATATTATATATAGTACACATATTATTATAAGTTATTTTTCATGCTTTGTACAACAAAAGTTAAGATAGTGATGATTAAACTAATAAGTTACGCGTTAAGCTACTAAACCTACTCATCACTATCATGTTAGATGTACAAATTAAAAATACTATTTAATACTGAAATTTTGGCAAAAAGTACTTACTGACATTCTAAAATGTGTTTGGCATACATATTTTGTAGGCTAAGGTTGATCTGTTGATCTGTTTAATAAGTGTATGTCTAAAGGTACATACGAATACGTCACACAAATTGTTAAAGTGAAACATTTTCATTTTAGGTTCGGATCGAGAGCGATGAATGTATATTGTATAGGATTAACATTGATTGGTAGGTAAGTGGTTTCTTTTTGTTGGCTTGACAACATTTTTAAGAGCAGTGGTGAAGATGCTTTAAATAACTTTTAGGGTGGTGTCTATAGTAAAAATTAGATCTATAGTAAATAATTTTGTTGGTCAAAAATAACAAATTCCTCATACACTTTTCTTACACCGATAAAAAAAACTTGATAAGGTAAATCGCCCTTACTATTTTTTAGATTTGTTCAATTTGTTATATTTTTCATTATATAGATGTGATACCTTATATTATGATATAGATATAGTTGTTAATTTTATATATAATTAATAATTATATTAGATCAGTGTTCGGAACGTTCACTAAAAAAATGAATTCTTTCACGTTCACGTTCAGTCATTAAAAAAGGAACTCGTTCACGTTCACGTTCTTTGAAAAAATGAACGCGTTTATAAGGTTGTTCCTATAATTTTTTTTTTATAAATAGTTTACCAGCAGTTTGTATAAAAACACATTAACATATAGGTCTCAACCCATAAATAAAAACAATTTAGACTTTAGAGCATATACATTTTCTAAAGTATCTAAATTATATACATATTAACATATTATATTTATTAAATAGTAAATAAATTGAGCGTCTTCAAAATCGTTCAAATTCATTCAAATATAAACGTCGTTCACGTTCACGTTCTATTTTTAAAAAATGAGCCACGTTCGCGTATCGTTCACTAACTATGAACGTGAACGTGTGAACATGCGCTCATGAACGACGTTCTTTCCAAACACTGTATTAGATGCCATGTATACTCAATGGGGTGGTATTGCAACGTACCTAATTATATATCACATCATGTTTAAAGATAAACTAAATAATTACATTTTTAAAATAATAAAATATTTTCAGCCAACCTTTTTTTATTTATACGCAGATGAAAAGCATCACGATTATAAATGGGCAATGGCGATCAGCGACAAGTAAACTGTGGGCGGTTTGTATGCGGGAAAGGCTGTAATTCAATGTAATCTTATTATTTAGACGCGATGCTTGTATTTACAGTCTTCTTAGGTAAATAAAATAAACATCACCACTATACGCTTGACTGACTACTGTGAAAAACAATTTAAATATAGTAAAATATATCAAATGAAAAAATTAATTTTTTTCGATAATCATCCGGCGATCAACGATATTGTACTATTTGTACATAATAATATTATTTAATAAAATAGATTAACAGTATAGGTACCTATATTATTTTATATTGTGATAGACAATAGCATAGTTGCGGAGTTGCCAACCTTTTTACAAATGAAATCTTATTTACTTAATATAATTCATTAATAACTTTTTCTTGGACTTTTCTCCCGTTTATTCGGTTTGATTTTCCTAGACTTTTTTTCATATCGTTGATATTATATACTTACTTATAATCAACGAGTGGTTCACTACGCTTCTATTTAACACATATATTTAAGGGCAGACGAAGCTAAATCCCCTAATGTCTTCAAGGAATTGTTTGAAATAGGTATTACAATTTTTGACCTTCGGTATCTCCCTGGGGAAACATTTCTTAATCTCCTCGATACAAAAAAATCCACAAGATTCTGCCATCTTGCGTATAATGTCGAATCCATTCTGGAAAATATAAAAAACAAATTCCAAACAATATATGAACGTGATCAGAAATTCCAAATGTGGTGAGTGGTGAGAGGGTTCAGTGTGAAATAACGAGTTTTAGAAAAAGCTTGAAAACATAAAATTGTTGTTCATATTAATAAAAAAATGCAGTCGTTACTTATTTAATTATATAGGTAATGTGTTGTTTCAAATAATATTATAAATTATGATAGATACATAGGCTACATGGCGAGGATTAGTGGCAATATTAGCTACGAATTCGATTCAAGGACGACTAAACTCTATAGGAAAGTATATTTTACATTCACATTATATACAAAATAATATAATTCTTCATAAGTTATAATATTTTACTGTAGCCACAAGAACAACTTTAAGTATATTATATAAAATAACAAAAGTATAATGATAGTTGGAAACAGTGCATTTTGAGGACTCGGTCTTACCTAAAATTATTTTTCCATGCATTAATGAGTAATAGATTTTTTTAAGGCCCTATAATATATCCCTTAAAATGCTGGTCTTATTTTTATAGGATAAGTTTTTTTTCAATTATCTACCCATAAGAAACTTATGAAGATACGCCAATATGGGTTACAGTGTTCAGTAGTTTGATACCATAAATATGGTACATCACATATCACATATACAAGGAGAAGCTTTACGACCCGACCTCTAAGCAAATATAATATATATTGTCAACTTCTTAAAGGAAGAAATCGAATTATATAAACGTTTATAAGCAAAAACTGTACTGTAAACAATATGCAGATACAATGTAAGCAAATAACTCAGTATAGGCTTAGCGTGTAGGTGATGTAATAATAAGACAATATATATATATATATTTAAATGTATACAATGCATAGAAAATGCCATCATCAACATTTATTTAAAAAATTCAACTAACCATACAAAAGGTTCAAAAAGAAAATTAAATTCTTACAGTTTTTCCTAACCCCACGATTATTTTACAAGTACCAATTGAGATTTTAAACTTTGACATTAAAATAACTAAATTTAATTTGTTATCAGTATAACTAGCATTAACTACCCTCAAAGAATAAGATTGAAGTATTTCTTCGGCTATAATAGCTACGAGTATAAATCGTGTACAACACTACAAGAAAAAAAAAATCACCATTGAAAAATCAATACATTAATCGCTTCACTCAGATTCTAAAATTGATACATACCAAATAGTATGTTTCATATTCAAGGTTACGTTAGGTTAGGTTAGGTCAGGTTAGGATAAGGCTAGAAATTTTTTTTTTTTATTTATGTCGAAAATTATAAAGCAGCAATAGATATACATAAACTAATAAATAGTTTGATATTACAGTACGAAAAGAATCTTATTTTTAATAATTAAAAAAAAATATAGTATTATCATACTTGAACTTGCTATATAGCAGAGCTAGAAGTTAATAAGTGATACAATATTTTTGTGATAAAATGTCATAAGATGTTAGATGACCTAGAGACGATCAATATTTTGAAAATCATGGGATGTAGTAGGAATCATTTTAAAAGGTCCACTGTCATTTATACACTTATTAACTACATAAGGAATGTTTTGAGAGGAGTATGCTGAAACTAACGGTTTAAGTGCTGGTGAGCTTGTATATGGTACTTTAAACATAAATGTCTAGTGGTTCAATTAAAAGTTGATATTTTAAGATATTTAAGTGTATTGTTGCACATAATTAGTTTACCTACATACAGCAAAGCTTTTAGTACCTATTATTATTATTTATTTTAGTATTCTTTGAATTTTTGACCATGTCATTTTAATTTAATTTAAATAGTACCTATTCTAAACTATTCTCAATAATTCCAAAATTTAGAATTTGAATAAATGTATAATTCAAGCATAACAAATCATAGTTTAGCGTCAATACAAAATCACCCTGACTAAAATTATAATTATTTATTAGGTATTCATTAATTATTAAATACATATTTATGGTGCGGTGAAGAGGGGAGGGAGGTTAAGTGTTTGTTAAGTCTTAACATTCGGTGCCATATTTTGATATACATATCTTGAGGTTTTAGATTTTACTATGAAATATTTTTTTTCTTATCAGTCATCGCCTTTTGGATCAGTTATGGCTTCAAACTTCAACTTCAATATTTTTCCGTTAGGAAAGTGAATCTAGTTGATCTTTTTTTGGTGGAGGGGGGGGCACCCGTGGATCAATAGTAAAAAATTTATAGTAGTTTTTAAAAACGTCGGAGGAAAAAAATAGGCTAAATAGTTTTTAACAAAATCGATTTAGTTTATAAATTTGATATTGTTGTAATTTTAAAAATATTATTCAAGGGTACTTGAAACTTTTATTTTTATTGTGTCTGTCTGTCTGTTTGTATGTTATTTACGCATTCCTAAACGACTGGACCGATTTTGACAAAATTAGGTAGGTACAGAAATATATTAGACCTATGAGCAGATAATAGACTAGTTTGAATTGTCAGACTTATCTCGATAAAATGAATAAAATTACATAATGATAAACATAATTGAATATCGTTGTGAGATTATTACTTAGTATATTTTAACCGTTATCTATCTATATAGTATATATATAAAAATATACTGCTAGCATATCACAGGAAATTAATTTAACACACACAGTTTGAGACATATAAGATGTAGGATTTTTAACGGGCTACGAAGTGCATGGGTTCAGCTAGTAGTATATGATTTGTATATTATACATAAAATAACATTTTGCCGGTGAAAATGAATTCAACTTATTGTATTACTGATGTATAATAGTATTAAAATTAATTATTTTTATAGAAATAATTTAATCATAATAATATTATTGAAACAGATATATTGAACAGATCTTCTTCAATCAGCGAATACTTTTTCTTTTATAAATGATTTTAAGTTTAATATTGAATTCAAATTCAACACATCCATTACAGTGACCTATATTGCACCTAATGTACAATAGAGTGATGCCCAATTGTCCACTTTTTATTATTAGACAATTTTTCAAAAAAAAGTCAAAATATTTAAAATAATATATTATGAAATGTTTATGTCTAATAATATTATGTCAGAGTCCTAAGGGTTAAGTAAAAATGTCAATAGTATCTACGATATATTCGTTTTTGAACTACAATAAAGTAGGAAAACGGATTTTGTCAAAAATTGGTTTTGAGTATAAAGTTCCCGATAACCTACCTATTGTCATTTTATTTCTCAATTATTAATTAAAAAAAAAAAATTGTTAATTTTGTCTTTCGACCACCCAAAGTATACCAACTATAAAAGATTCGCTTTTCTACTTTCTATTAGATGAGATTATATTGATGTTGAAAATCTAAGCGTTTTTTATATTTAAAAAGTTTCTGCAGACAAAAAAAATAAAACACATATTATTGTAAAATCAATACATTCGTCGCTTCTTTCAGAATTTAAAATATGTGTAAGCACAGTTTTTTATTATTTCAAGTTCAAATTTTGTAAAAATTGAATATATATATATTTTAAACAGGAAATAAGGATTTTAGTTGTTTTTGCTGTTTTTTAAAAATATTTCTGGGAACTTGACATTTTAAAGTATATTATTAGTATATTATTACTATATTTTACAACACGCAATGGGATTTTCAAATATTTTTAATGATTTTAAACTATTGCTTTTTGTAGATTATAATATACGAGTATACTATGTAGATTTGATGTATATCATGCGTATACAGAATCTATGTTATACACCGTTCAACGATAAGTCAGTTTTACCTAAAATGTTAATCACAATTAGAATCACAATATGGGAATTTAAATTCCCATAGATAATATTCTTACCTTAGTTTAATAATATATTAATACTTAATATACACTAATTCATTCTAGTAATTTGGTTAACATAATGTTGATAATCAAATTAACAGACACATAGGTCGCAGAGTATTATGCCACTTTTGCTCAAAAATAATGAATCGAATACGTATCAGTATTCCACTATACCGATATTTTTACGAATTCTGTTTTATAAAATTTAATTTAATTTATCGCAATTAATAATTAATATAGTAAAAACCATGATGTATTGACTATTGAAATATTTTATGTAATACATTGACGGTCTTGGGGATGGGGGAGCCCGGAGAGGAGGAAAATTTGTATTGGTAAATAGGTAATCATAAATTTCACATATATGTATAAAGTAATATTATTATTATACTATAAGTAGTTTTAGTACTTTAAAGGATGATTCCACAAAATCGATTAATTTATTCAAGCTCTGGTGTGCATTCCATTGATACCACAAGGATTTTAAAAAGAGCATTCTTTAACTGTCCCTATTACCTTTACTTAGTTTATTAACATTCTATAAAATATATTATATCGTGTGTCCGGCGTGTGAGTGGTATAATAGTTTAAAAATTTTAAAATGTCAATGTCAATATTAATTCGAAACAAATATTAATAGTCAATACAATGTAGAATTGAATAATTCAGTCGATTATTATTTATTTATTCAATTATTGCAACTTGCAAGTGTACATCAAGGTGTAAAATACTTTTTTCGGCCACGTGGGGATTAAAATATTGGCTAACAGTAAAATGCAACAACATTGGCTTAAATATCTCTATACTAAATTATCCCAGAAATTTATAATAACCAACTCTACAACAACTTATATATCGATAAAGGTATTTTTCTTTTACAGTTTTATATATCAGCCACGAATGGGCTATGTAAAAAAGTAGAAAACCATATAAAAGTATGCTTTGTCAGCACTATAATTAAAAACAAGATAATTAAATTGCAAAAATGAGTTACCTACATAACCATTTTAAATTAAAACGCTATATCAAAACTATTTTGTTAACATTTCCAGATATAGTTAGAAGTGTTAGAATTATATTACACTAGATTATAGAACTAAATAGTAAATATTCCATTATTAATTTAAAAAATGTATAGCAATTTATTATTAATTACAATGTGATCTGTGACTTACGAATATGATTATTACTTTTTATTAATAATTTAATGTTAATTAACATTTTTATTTTTTACATAGATAATATAATATATTTAATTTATCAAATGTTATTTATGTATATTGATTTGGTTTGTAATTAGGCCAATTAGGTGATATTGTTTAAAAGTTATATTTTACACAAGACTCGACTATATTAATGTATCACATACACATACAATTACGTCCATGGGAGAATTGTGAATCTACATTTTCCCTCTTCACACGCTCTCTAGTCCCTACCACTCTGCCAACACGTTATCTTCTGGATATGTGGTTGTATCTGTTTACTATACCTATAATATGTACTATAAATGTCAAAATAATATAATAATACACGTATTTAAACACATTTTAAATAAATATTTTTGGCACAAATACAACGATAAATAACATTATAATATTTTCCTCTGTCCCTCTCTCCAATCGATGACAACTTTTGCGTTGGCGCACCTAATGACCTAATCGAAAACCGAAAATTATACGACCCGCAAACTGCAAGTTGCATTCAAACTTGACGGCTACCACAAAATTGTAATATAACACCGTTTTTACGTCAAGACGACCATAGTATATTATTATTACAATACGATCATATTGTAAATGTCGTGACTGCCATAATATTATTATTATATTATATAAACGTCGTAATGCGGGGTCAGTGAGATCTACAGTACGGAAGAATAGATGCGAGCGACCTTATTTTGGACCCGTTTCCATCGCAATAACTCCAAAACGATGACGTCTGTCGTGCCGCTGACGTCCGGAAAACCGAAAAACGAATAACGGCGGATGTTGACGTGACGACAACATACGACGCAGCGCGCACTACGCAGACGCCGCGCGCGATCGCTCGGACGATGTCCTACGTCAGAGTAACAGTCGACAGAGAGTATCAGTCATCAGACACGCCGTACAAAGGGCGCAGGACGGAAGTGATGTGGCGGCGGCGGCGCACGGTGCTTCTTTTCGTAAGCCACGCGCGTGGTCGACCGCGGTTACGATGCACGTCACCGTGCTTACTTCCTAACTTGATCGAGCACGCGCCGCTCGCACGATGAATTTCATGAACGACCCAACCCGGCGCATATTTCGTGATAGATATGGCGTCTGAGAAACGGAATGGTATTTTGGCAGAAGAGTAATGAAAAAAAAAAAAAAAACCAAAAATCACAGATTTCAACTAGCCACTTGATATTATAACAACGTTGTATTGAAATCGGTGCAAATAATCTGGAAAATGGGACCATAGATAGATAGATAAAAGATCAGTACACTATTCGAATACTAGTACTGGACCGACGCGGTGAGATTTTGGCACGCGCGTAGTTCGTCCGACCTTGACGAATCGGTCGAAACCTGAATAGACTAGAAAAGTTAAGAAGGAATCGATTACGCCAACGCGGCTACACGTCTAGCAACGGATGAATGTGGTGCTAATAAGTAATAACAAATAAGTAATAACAATTGTTAAGCAAACAATCAATAATATTATAATTAAAATCTCGGATTTTCAGCAGCGGGCGAGTAGGTCGTGGAGAAGCGATGCGCCCTCCCTGAGTTGGCGGCACTGCGATTGTTTAAGCTGAGCCAAATTCGCATAGCGCGCGCACGACAGCCTGTCTGCCAGCGTTCAATCCTCCGGGAAAAAAACAAAATGAAAGAAAAAATATATAAAAATACAATACCTATACAATATACACATTCTAATCTCTGATATTATTATATCGTACCTATAGTTGTTTTACACTATTTCTGTAGTGGTAAATATTTGCAGACTACTTTATGCAGACACGAAAAACCAACACATAGTAAAATCAGTACCATTGCAGCAATGGCATTGCTCCTCTTAGAATTTAAAATTGTAATCAAAATTCCACATCGTTACCAAATGGTTTTAATATAATAGGATTTTAAAATTAACCTTCGGGATTTTTCAAAAGTTAATCATCGTGATTTATTATATTTGGTATGATACTGTCATTCTCATTATTATTATCTATTCTTTTTATGTTTCTAAATTTACTGAATTGAATATATACAAAGCGGGTAAGTCGTAGATGTTGCTCTGCTGTACCTACCTACAGTAGGTTACCAGTGGGTTACTGTAATGACTAATGTATGGAATTAAATTTGAATCCGATGACATAATTTTATCATTATATACGAAAAACGATTCTGAGCGGAAATTTGTATCGGTATTTATAGAAAAAAAAAACTAAAAAAGTTGAAAAATTAAAATGTCAGTAAACAGCTCAAAACAAATCAAAATATTTTGAAAATTTTATCAAATATAGAAAAATATGACTATGTAAACATTCAGTGAAAATTTTAATATTTTAGTATGTGCGCCATCTGCGGTCATTTGTTTAAGAGTTACACCAAAATAAGGAAATCGCTAAATGAAAAAGTTAGTGAAAATTCAATGTTGTAAAAGTTTAAATTTCAAACGCTCATAAAAATTTAATTTGAATTTCTGGTGGACATTTTTTTTTGGGATAAAGATTGACTAACTTGTAAGGAATCTTGTACTAAATTTTCAAATCTTAGATTTAAAAAGAAAATTTTTTATGAATTTCTAGCTTAAAATAATTTGTGAATTTTCGTGATTTTTACGTATTTTGTCAAAATTCAAACTTTGAATGGTTATAAAAAAAAATTGTGACTATGAATTTATTTTATTTTTCAACTGCTATTTTAACAATATGTTAGGAACCTTGCATTAAATTTTCAAGATTTTCTACCCAACAAATAAATTTTTATCGATATTCATTTAAACAAAACTATAATAATGATTGAAAATTGCATATGCCTATGAATAGTTCAACTTAAGTCGAACATTTTTGAAAATTGTATGGTGGATAAAATATACTTATAAATACATTCATCACTTCGTTCAGAATCTAAAACATTCGGTGAAAAATGCATGTATCTATGGTCATTTTTTTTAAAGTTACATCAAAAACCAAAATTGATTGTGCGTAAAATTTCCGTTTTCCCCTTAATTTTTTACCCCGATTATTTAAAAAAATATTAAGAATTTTTTCTTTTGACCCCCCCCCCCCCCCCAAGTACCAACTAGATTCACTTTCTAATCGAACGAGGAACTGAAGTCAAAAATCAAAGCAGTTTTAATGCCCTAAAAACGTGATGACAGACAAAAAAAACACATCATGGTAAAATCAATACATTCCTAGCTCCGCTCAGAATCTAAAATACTTATTTACGTTCTGCAGTGAACCACAAGAATTTTAATAAGTTTAGCAATATTGTAATAGGGCTTCAGTATACCTAAATATCAAACGCTATTTAGTATTTTCATTGTGATAAAAATCTGACTATTCTGTGTCAGTGTGGCATGATCGTTTTTAATCGTCAAAATTATTTGATTTGAATTTTTGCTTAATATTCCCGCACAATGTGACTATAAATTGTCTAAATTGTTAGTATACAAGAAGGTGCTTGACTGTAAGAAGTTCTCTACTGGTTTGGAACAGTGCAGGTCCTTCTCTATGCATAATATTATGCATTGTCGCATTGATACAATTGAGATTACATATATGCAATATAATATTATCAAAGAATAATTTGTTCTGTGATATTTAAAGATTGGTATTGGTATACTCGCTTAAGCTCATGGCTATAGTGTGAGTATGGTTCAAAAAGGAACAAAAAATAATTATTCTATGTTCAAAAGATATAATCGAATAATATTTTTCGATTAATTTATACGTCATAAATACCTAAAATGGCTAGATGGCAAATACAATATCATTAGAAAACTAAACCTTTCAATTTTATATTATCGCTGTAATATTGAAAATTAACTTAGCTCTAGGAATAGGATAAATCATAAATCACTATGATGAGCAGCGCTTATAACGAGAACGAAATACTGCTTATTACTACGACCAAATATCAAAACGTTAGGCCAGGCCCCAGCACGAGTCCATCTCAGGTATGAAATATAAATGCATGTTAAAATATAGATGTACGTCTACAACGAGTATGATTATAACTTATAACGAGTAAAATATATCGAATTATAGAATAAAATATGTTCGGTTACATTAACGAGTCAGTCATTATCTTTTTCCTATTATGTGCATACATATTAATTCATCCTTGACTTTAAGGCACATCAGTTTCAGAAAAATCTCAGCTTTATATAGCTAATCTACAGTATGACAATACTACTTATTTTATAGGTACAATCTAGAGGGTAACAATTAAATTATAATTTAATATTTTAATATAGTGATTAGTGGCTACTATAGGATACCTACTAACTTAAGCTTAACTATACTACAGGTACATAATAATTGTGGTGGCTATAGTGCATAATGCGAAAACGTCGAAAACAACGCACAGTGCAACCCGAAAGCGCAAATCGACTTTTTTCTCAATAACCTAAAAGCACACAACGAATTTGCGCTCTTGTACTTTAATGGCTTAGTAGTGGTATAAAAGCTACAAAATAAATTGTATTACCTAATACTGCAACATTGTACCATTACTGTCTCTTCAGTCTTCAATCTTGGCTATAACTGAGATCTGAGTCTTGCTCATCTGTTTTCGGTGAACTATTTAGTTTGTATTTTATATTATGTAATAAAAGCAGTCACTAATTGAATTATAGTCCATTAGTCTGTCGGATCAGCAGGCTATGGTCTACGAAAAAAAAGGTTCACAATGTGGTCTTCCCGCCATTGAGAAAACTATACTTCCCGCGTGCAAGCAGGTTAGATAATAATTTCCCCCTTTGAATGTACACGTGCCAACAACTGGTCACACTGTTTTGGATCAGCTGTTTGGGTGGTATTGATAAAAATCCGTAATAAATAATAATAATAATAGCTATTAAATTTGCGACTTTGCAAGTCGACTGTTTAACCTTCACCGGGTGGTGACGGCTGTACGATTTTTCATTCGTGATCGTTGGGCGACAACCGAAATCGCTGTTTTTCTGGTCCATCCAGTCCGTTTTACAGCATCGTTCAAGATGGCAATCGGTGACTATCCGGCCGAGTATAATCCAAAAGTCCATGGACCGTACGATCCTGCTCGTTACTACGGAACACCCGATACACCTTTCAGCCAATTAAAACTCGGAGAGGTAACTATTTTTTTTCTCGACGGTTTAACCTAACTTCGCAACCAGGAATCGAAAACACGTTTCATGTTTGCTGTTGTGAAATCGATTCATTAGATGAATTTTTTTTTTACGTACCATAATATAAGTGTAACGGTTGCGTGGTAGAAAGGATAGTAGTCAATGGCGATAGCCCGTGATTTAAGTATCTGACATTCTGACAACAATCAAATTTTTGATGATTGAAGTTTGACAGTTATGTTGTGATCTCAGAGTGGTGCATGAAAAAATGTTAACCACTTAACCACTAGCCTTTGACCTACGAGTAGTTCTAAAAATATTGGAAATCGATCACAGGTTATCTTTACTAATGTCCAACATAATATGGCTCGTATCATTAATCTTTACTCCTAAGTCCAAACTTATGGCTTGTGTTACTATATTTGATAACAAAAATATAATCGAAAAAAATTTTTGTCCTTCATTAAAATTCATACTTGTTTATAACTTTCACACTTTTGACATTTGATACATTATCAGTTATAGACTTATAGTGGAAAATGTATTATTTAACAATTAATTCCTATTTAATTTTTGTATAAAAAATTGTATTTAATATTACTTATAGTTATGTATAAACTATTTTAATTATGAATATATTTTTGATTAAATGTTTTTATGAATGAATGCAAAATATTCTTAATTTACATTTGTATAATTCAATGTATTGGTTAAATTGTTATTTATATATAAAAATTAGTTTTGATTTGTTCAATAGGTAACAATAGATACCAGCTACCTAAAATACATTTTAACTACTTAATATTTCAATTTAATAATTATTATTCATAATCATCCCTTTTATTCAATATTTTTATCATGTATTTTTTCAGGTCACTGAATGGGTGGGACGTCGTAACAAATCACCAAAAGCAATTGCTGGATTATTTTCGCGTGCCTATTGGCGTTGGTCACATAAATATGTTCAACCAAAACGTACAACAGTTGCTCCATTAATCCATATTCTTGCTGGTTCAATGTTGTTCTTCTACACTATTAACTATGGCAAATTTGTGCATCATAGAAACTACAAGTACCATTAATATTGTTAAACATTTAACAGCAGAATTTATATTATTAGATTAATAAAAATGGTTTAAAACACTTATACAATAAAATAAAAATACATGTATTTCAAAAAACATAATATCTTTTTTTTTTAGTTAGTATCAATTTGTAATATTTATAGACATTAAAAAATTATACTTGAAGGAAAAATTTTATATTTATTATTATATGTGTTGTACAGTTGATTATTATAACAATAATTTCATACAAAGCCTTTTTAGTTGCGAGAGGAATAACAATATTTATTTTAAAAATTTAGGGTTAACGCTTATTTTGGTATGTATTAAAGTTTAAAAGTTTTATTGGCTATTTATTAAAATTGATATTATTTTCAAATAAAAATATTATGATGATTGTTTCAGTTAT